>NW_007233383.1:22312-114695 GCF_000164805.1 Carlito syrichta | reverse complement strand
ACTACAGGCGCGCGCTACCACGCCTGGCTAATTTTTGATTTATCGTAGAGATGAGGTCTCGTCAAGTTGCCCAGGCAGGTCTCGAACTCGCGGGCTCAGGCAATCCACTTGGCTTGGCCTCCCTAAGTGCTGGGATTACAGGTTGAGCCACCAAGCTCAGCCCAGAATGATCTTTTTAAACACTACATAAACCAATTCTTGTCACTCCCTGTCTAAATCCCTCCTATGACTCCCTACTGCTTTTAGGTTATAATCTAAATTCCTTATTTAACTCAAAGTTCTGAGTGATCTGTCCCCTCCTTCCCTTTCCGATTCTTTTTACAGCCTACAGTCCCTCCATTTCACGATGCTTAACTACTTGAGAATTTTCTTAAGACCTTTAACACACCAAGACCTTTTTCTTGCCACTTCGATGTCTGCTTCCTTTGAGCAACATGGCTTTGTTGGATACCTACAAATGCCAATGCCTATCTAATCAACCCAGCATTGGTCATAGTCCCTGGAACGTTCTGATAAACCACATCTTGCTTGAGCGAGAGTCTCAATCCTGATAGTGGACAAATTCTTATTTTTTTTCTCTTTTCCTTGGCCCAAGTTGATGAGCTTTTACTCAACATAATTTACTCAGATTTTGTCACTGCTTGACGCAAATTCAAGTCATATACTTTTAGATTCAGAGCTCAACAGAGTAGGATACGTAATTTTGTAGAAATGTTCAACATAAATAATTATATGGTCTGTAACTCGTCTTCAAGAAGGACAGCAGGAGCTTCTACACCAAAAGAAACTGACTTTTCTTCTAAGGGTGGTAAATTTAGCTTTGACTTGTCTACAGCCATGAGCAGGATTCTGTGTCTTCGAACTATATCTCTTCTACTTGCTGATTTCAGAATTCCATTGCAAATTCTCAGCCTCATGTTGCACTTTTCATATCATTGCTTCAAATGTAAGAAGTGTTCTCAACTCCTTCTAATCTTATTAAACTGCTGTGTTTTGCAAAGTAACTGGGTGATTTTTCAGTCCATGCACGTTGGGATTTAGCACAGCATGCAAGCATCTGAGCTGATGTCAACTTCTGAATTGTAAGCAGCCGGATACACCCAACCTCCCCTGCCCCTGCCTCAGCCAAGGGCTTCACTTGTCCAGGTTTGATGGCTGATATATCTCTGAGGGCAGAGGGGACATTCTCCCTCTCTCACTCTTGGAAATGGAGTAAATAGGAAGGGCAGAGGTGACTGTTGGGTGATAGAGGGGAAGGGCTCTCTCCTGATTTTATCATGTGATGAAAAGAAGACTGGGAGCTAGGAAACCTGGATCCTACCTGCAGCTATGACCCTCCTCTCATGAGTGATATTAGCCAAGTCACCTTCTGGCTCTAGGCCTCGGTTTGGGGTTCAGTTCCTCATTTGAGAAGAGAAGTTGAACCAGTAGTTTTGAGTCTGTTATAATCAAATGGAGATCACATTGTCTAGGCTATGACCTGCCAATTGCCCCATAAATCCAGAGGCTATGACAAGTCTGACAGACTAACTAAATGGTCTATTTCTCTAATTATTATATATAATTTTTCATAAACCTCAGAGACAGAATTTATCTCCCTGAAAAAATGTCTACAGGATGTGAGAAAAACAAATACAAAAAAATCCAAAAATCTAGTTTATGTTTTCTCTCCCTTCCTTCCCTTCACCCCTCTCTATCTTCTTCTTGTCTTCTTTCCTTCCTCTTTTCTTTCATTCTCTCTCTTCTCTCCCTCTTTCCTCCGTCTTTGTTTTTTATTTTTCTGTTATTTGATAACCGTGAGCCCACCACATCTTTCTCCTAGAGTTTACTTGTCTAAGATATCTCACTGTTATTAGGAGGTTGGAGAACATCACTGTCCATCAGGGTTCTTCAGAGAAAGTGTGTGTGTGTGTGTGTGTGTGTGTGTGTGTGTGTGTGTGTGTATGTGTGTGTGTGTATGTGTGTGTGTGTGTGTGTGTTTGTGTACATATGTATGCACATGTGGATGTGTATATTATTTTAAGGAACTGGCTTGCACATGATTGTGGGGGCTGGCAAGTCTGAATTTGTAGGGCAGGCTAGAAACTCAGGCAGGAGTTGATATGGCAGTCTTGAGGTAGAATTTCTTATTTTCTGGGAAATCTTGATTTTTACTTAAAGCCAATTGAGTGTAGATGTTAATCACATCTCCAAAACACCTTCTAAGTCCTATTTGATTAAGTAATTGAATAATCTGGGCTGGCCAAGTTGACACATAAAACTAACCATCACAATACTTAGTCACTGGTGGTACTTAAGATCTCTGGGCCTTAATCAACATTCTGAAGGTTCACCCTGAACGGGTCTTTATTGAGTCTTCCCTTACCTCTGGTACAAGGGATGAGCATGAAACATCCAGCTCAGGAAAAATCTGGGGACCTTCTGGGGACCAGCAACCTATGTCTCTGTAAGAGCATTCCTGGAGGGTAAAAGTGGGTTGAAGACAGAAGCACAACCCTGTTTTTCAGCTTAGGCCCCTGGACCGGCAGGACAGAGGCTACTATGGAAGGAGACTTTCTTTCCTAAACCAAATTCATGTTGATACCCCAGTCTTGCCACCAAAAAGGCAAGCAAGGGATGGCTGGTGCCCATAATCTGAGGTGAAGACGATCCAAGGGAATGATAATCACGTGGGTTTCATCAAGACAGCATTTAATCACCGTAAGGCATTATAATAAGATAAAACTTGGATGGCCTCAGGTTTGAAGCAGGCTGAGACCACAACAGGGAGAATTGGAGAGGAGAATTGATAAGGAAAAAGGGTCTATAACCATGAGGAAACCCATCTATCTTTCACAGTCATGGTAGTAGTAACAGTAATAGCTAACACTTGTTGATCTCACACTGTGTGCTGGCACTACTTTAAGTGCTTTACAGCAAATATCTCATTTATTCTCACAGGCATGTGATGAGATAGTTACTATGATCATCGACATCTTATGTATGAGCAAACTGAGGCACAGAGTAGTTAAATAACTTACTCAAGGTCACACAGCTAGTAAGCACAGAGCTAGGATGCAAACCTAAGAAGCCTGACTTCACACTCTATACTTACAACCACCATACTATACTGTAAGAACACAGGATCTAAGAGATGGAGCCAATTTGGGCCTGGTTCTGCCTGGAGACTGTGCTCGACAACAAATATTTATTGAGCAGTAATTATGGTTCAAGTGTTTCTAGACACTAGCAATGCATGCTTGGGCAGAATACGGCAATGGATTCTAGTCATAATGGTTGGAACTCGGCAAATGGAGGACCTAGTGTGTACTTTAAATTTGTTGGTCATTAACAGCACGTATATCTAAGTAATTCTAGGTGTCTTGGAATGTCCCTAAAATTACAAATTTGCAGGGCAACATTAGTCATTTTCTTTTGTCAAACTTAAGAAATGTGAGTAACTCAGTCATCTGTAGATTATTGGTTTGATATTGGCATTCAGAAGATTGAAGCCATAACATGATTGAAGAATGAACTCTGGAGCCAATATTTCCAGGTTCAAACCCAGGCTCTGATACTCACTAGCCATAGGACAACTGGCATGTTGTTTAACTTTTGTGTGCCTCAGTTCTCCTGCCTGCAAAGCAAGGGTAATAATAGAATGCCCCTCCTAGGAATATGAGTATTTAATATGTCAATATTTGTAAAGACTTAGAATTGAATCTGGTCAGTTGCAGATGCTATAAGAGTGAGTGCTTGTAAAATAAATTCCTCTACCTTTTATTCCAGGCAAAACTTAAGTTGATCATCTTTTTATAAATAATTTTATTTTTTCTGTCTTTACTACTTGTAGAAATGACACCACCTTTGCCCAATTGGTTGGACTCCCAAGGAACCCATGTTGAGCATCTCCCAGCACAATGCTGGTGGGGATTTGATGGGCCAGACCTGTGGAAATCCAGCTCTCAAGGGACATCCTTGAAGTTCCCAAGGCTTAACTCTATGAAGCCATCAACTTCTTTCTACCACTTGCAGGTTGAAGCCATTTAGGAGCTCCCTATCAACAACTCTTCAGTTTAACCTTTCAGATCCATTAAGGACTAGCTTCCTGTCCAGCCTCTTGTACCACATTTCCTTGAGGGGTTCCCAAAGCTCTCATACTCCTGAACTGTGCAATTTCTCCCTTACTCATCTTTAGGTCTTTTCTTGCTTATCATTTATGTCTAGGAAGCATCCTTTTCTCTCTTTGCCTGACCAAATGTGTCATTTCCTCCAAAGACCATCATGCTGTCACTTCCAGCATGAAGCCTTCTCTGATGTGCCACCCATCAGCAGAGGTTTGTTCCCTCTTCTGAAGCTCCAGAATGAGATGCTTGCACCCTTTACAAGGAGGATCACTTTTGACCTTTCACTCTGGATCACAGGGGTAATGGCAGAGATTCTGGAGCCAGAGCATCCCATCCTGGCTTTGTCCTCTTATTTTCTATCTTACCAAGGTTGAGACCAGGGATAAGTTTCAGCTTCTAGCCTCAGTTTTCTATTGCAGAATGGAAATCATTGTGCCTGCCCTTAAGACTTCTTAACTAATCCCCAGCTTCCAACCTTGCCCCTCTAGTCCATTCCCACACTGTGCTCAAAGAAATCCAAAATCTTCCCTTGGCCTATAGATTTGTCTAATCTCATTCCTTGCCATGCTCCCTCTTCAGCCCTCTGTTCTCCCACTGTGTGCCTTGGACAGGCCACATGCTCCAGGCTTCTCACTTGCTATATTCTCAACCTGCAAGATTCTTCCTGAGATCCCCATCACATGCTCTCTTACTTCATTCACTCATTCCCCAGACTTACCCACCATCAAATGGTATCCCTATCTCTCTTCACTTACTTTCCTTTGTAAGTTACCACTTCCAGATGTATTACAGACTTCTTTTTGCACTGTTTTGTCTTTCTCTTCTCCACCACCCTCAGGGATGATAAACTCCACAAGGGTAGAGGCCTGTTGCGTGGTTCATTACTTGATTCCAGGCACGGGAAACAAAATGTTCCTGGCACATTATGGGTACTTGATAAATAATTACTCAGTGAATGAGTGAGGCTCAGTACAGTGCCAGGCTCCAGGTGGGCATTCAATGTGCAATATCTATTAGTTTTTAACTCACTGCTTGAGCTCACGTCCATCTTCCCTGCTGGTTTGTGAGCTCTTCAAGGGCAGTGGCTGGGTCTTATTCATCTCTGTATCCCCCGTAGAACCTAACACAGAGAAGGAGCCAACCCATGCATGTTAATGTCAAAGACCTCTGCAGGCATCAGAGGGCAAAACCGAAAACAGACAAAAAGAATAGAGTGAAAGCAACCCCTTGTCCGGGTGTGCAGGCACTTGATGAATTGGGAATATTTCATCACCCTGTTATCTCTGGCAGTGAAGATGCAGAGCCCTGACAGAATGGAGAAGGAAGAGGTGAAGGACAGCTGCAGGAGCCAGGCTGCCACCCCTCTCCAGGGGCTGCACGCCTCCCGGGAGGGGCACACTCTTGTGCCTGCCCCTGCTTGTCACCTCGTTTTCCAGACCTTCCTCTGAAAGTTGTAGGGCTCCCAAGACGCAGCCTCCCCTGCTGTCTCAGTCCCTGGAGGGGCAGAGACACCCTCTCCTTCCTACGTAAGCATTAGTCACTCTCCAGGAGAGAGCTATGACAAGATCCCATCTCAGCAGTGCCCGGGGAATCCGACACATGGCGAGCCATGTGTATTTTCTCCTGACTCTTTGTCGTGCTGTGAATGCTATTAAAATGCCCTATTTATCAGAGTGGAAAAAAATATCAGCTTAAAGTCAAACAATATATAGGATTTAAAATACAGGCAGTGAATTTAATTTCCACGGGAGCAGTGGTGAACAAGCAAAGGAGGGTAATTTATGATTCTCCTGAGGGAAAGCAGAAGGCAAGCCAGACACTCTGAGGCGATTCTATCCTTTTCTCCTGACCCTGCTCAGAACCACCCCCCACCTCAGACCTCTGTCTGCTCTGGGTTGTCCTTGGAGTAATGCAGTTCCTTGAGTAGGTGAGGAGCCCAGCTGGTGGTAGTATTGATGTGTGGGAGTGGGAGGAAGTAGGGGTGATCCTGCCAGCACCAAATATCTGGAATTTCCCCAGGTGTGTTTACCTAAAGAGAGAGGGAGCATCCGATAGTAGGTAAGAGAGAGTGGTTTAAAGAAAAGTCTGGGCATGGTAGCTCTTGTCTGTGATTCCAGCATTCCTGATTCTAGGCAGTAGAACTACTTGAGGCCAGGAGGTTGAAACCAACCTATGCAACAAAGCAAGACCTCATCTCTGCACAAATTAAAAAAAAATAGCCAAGGGTGGTACACACTCATAGCCCCAGCTACTTGGGAGGCTGAGGTAGGAGGATCTCTTGAACCCAGGAGTTAAAGTTGCAGTGAGCTATGATCATGCCAACACATTCCAGCGTGGGTGACAGAGTGAGACTTCGGTTCAGAAAAAAGAAAGGAAGGAAGAAAGAAAGGAAGGAAGAGAAAAAAAGATAATATTTGCCCTTCAAATGTAGCATCCATGTAACTGAACTGAGCAGAACTCAGCATAGTAATGATAGCTCACAACTGTGATTAATTACTATGTATCATGTGTCAGGTTGGGTCCTAAGAAATTCTTTTGTGTCACTTTATATGATCTTCACAACCACCCAGAAGTAGGTACTACCATTGTTTATCTATCTATCTATCTATCTATCTATCTATCTATCTATCTATCTATCTATCTATCTATCTATCTATCATTAGGCCAGGTGCCATGGCTCATGCTTGTAATCCCAGGACTTTGAGAGTCCGAGGCAGGAGGATTGCTTAAGCCCAGGATTTTAAGACCAGCTAGACAACATAGTAAGACCTTGTTTTTACAAAAAGCAAAAATAATTAACCCAGTGTGGTGATATGCGCCTGCAGTCCCAGCTACTCAGGAGGTTGAGGCAGGAAGATTGTTTGAGCCCAGAAGGTTGAGGCTGTGGTGAGTTGTGATCATGCCACCACAGTCCAGCTTGGGTGACAGAATGAGACCCCGACTCAACAAACAAACAAACAAACAAACAAACAAACAGAAAGCAAGGCTCAGAGAAGTTAAAAATTTGCTCGGGACCTGTAAGTGGCAGGAGGATCTGATCACAGGCAGTTTGATCAGCTGGACGCCACGTGAAGGGGAGTGATTGGATCCTGCAACTGTGGCAAACATCACCTTGAGTTTGAACAGTTGCTTTCTAACGTAGTTTTCTATAATGCTTAGAATGATGACAATAACTCATATATACTGGCACTAAGCAGGCGCTTCACTGAGCACTTCTTGGGTGTTGTCTCATTTATTGCACACAACAGCCTCAGGAATGGTGTTCTGTTATCATCCCCATATTTCAGATACAAAGACTGAGGGTCGGAAATGTGAAGAGATGTGCCTAGCATTGGGATGGAACCAGAAGACAAACCCAGGCAATCGAGCTCTGGAGGCTGCCCTCCTAACCATTATACCCATCCTTCACACATACATCAGAATGCAAGATGACACTCTGATGCAAGAGAGCTTATCCCTTGACACGATTCCAGAATTTCTCCAAGAGCAGTGCACATACTGGAGGTGCACACGTGCTTTAGGTGACAATGGGGGGCCATCTTAATTTTCACAAGAACATATTATTTTTAGTGTGTGTTCAGGAAGAAGATGTCAGCTTAGTCACGCACTGGCTGTGTGAACCTGTGAAAATCATGTCGTTTCTCCAAGCGGCAGCTTCTTCAGTCTCAGCTGGGAAATGGGAAAACAAGAATAAGAAATGACTATCATGTATAAGAAATGAGCTAAATAAGTGTCTGAAGTAGAGGAGGTCTGCTGGTGTGTGGAGAAAGACAGAGGCTCGGGGAGGGGAAAGGGATGTGAGAAGGAAAAAAGGCAAGGGGGAAAAGAGGAGGGATGAGAAAACAGGAGGAAGAGAAAAAAGGAGAGAGAAAAAGAAGAACTATAAAAAGAAGGGAAGAAGGAAAGAAAAAGAAGGAAGGAAGGAAGTCAGGGAGAGATGGATGGGTGGGAGGGAGTGAGGGAAGGAAGGAATGAAGGAAGAAGGGAGGGAGGGGGAGAGAGAAATAAATAAAAGAAAGAAGGAAGGACGGAAGGAAGGAAGAAAGAAGAGGGAAAGGAGGGAAGGAAGAAAGAGAGAGGAGAAAAGGAAAGAGGGAAGAAAAAAGGGAGGAAAAAACTGAGGGGCTGCATACTGATATGCCAGTTTATCTGGACATTTAAAATATATATTGCTTAGCAACTCTTTAAATGGCACTTTCTCTGTATCCAGGCACTGTTTGAAGCATGTGTTCATTTTAAAATTCTCATAGAATTTTATGAGGTAGCTAATATTCTTTTCGTCTTCCAGATGAAGACACTGAGGCTCAGAGAGGCAAGACGTTTGCCAAGGACTGCTTCCCTAGTAACTAGATCAACCAAGGTCCCGGGGTCTGTGCTGTTAACCCAGAACTGCCACAGTGAGGACAGGAGACGGGAGAGTGAGTAGCCTTCACCTATGCTGGAGTTGATCCTACCTCCTCATGATGGTTGAGCTGCCCCCTGCCCCATGATTGGGCACTTTGTGGGCACAGTCAATCAATGTTGCCAAGTTAGGATCTCCTTCACATGGGAGGCTGGTATTGAGAAGAGGATGAAACAAGAAAGAACTCAATTTCTCCCATGACTGGATGCTCAGCTGTGGCCCTATTTATTTAAATTGTCAAGCTTTCATTTACACGGTCCCCAAGTGTGGTCCACATGCCATTGAGGCAGCACAAGAAGGAAATAATTCTGTTTTTAAAGCTGTCTATTATTAAATGTGCATTAGAAAAGGACAACTCTTTTGTAATTTGCAGAATGCTATTAATAAAGTCATGGATAAATTATATTCAGGTTAAAAATAGAAGTAGCTCAATTTAAAAGGGAAAAATTAAGTAACCAGTAGCCCCAGAAGGACAAGCATATGAAAGCAAAAATAAGAACAGCAGGAGTTTAGGAAACTGCATTGTCTCATCTAATTATTGCTGCAATCCTGCAGATGAGTTCATTGGTCCCATTCTATAGGTAAGAAACTAAAGTTTTATTTAGATTATTCAAAAAGTTTGCCTAAGCATGAAAATGGTACAGACATTAACAGTAGTATGGAGGAATCTCAAAGGGTTAAAAATAGAGCTGCCATATGATCTAGTAATCCCACTTCTGGGTATGTTTCCAAAATAATTGAAATAGGGAACTTGAAGAAATTTCTGCATGCCCACATTCATTGCAGTAGTATTCACAATACCAAAGATAAGGAAACAACCTAAATAATCATCAGTGGATGAGTAGATAAAATGTGATCTACGCATACAATGGAATACTATTTAGCCATAAAAGAGAAGGAAACTCTGCAATATGGAACAATATGGATGAACTTGGAAGACAAGATGCTAGTGAAATAATCCAGTCACAGAAAAACAAATATTGCGTAAGGCCACATATTGGAGGTATCTAAAACATGTAGTCAATTATGTAGAATCAGAATGGAATGGCAGTTGCTAGGGATGGGATGGAGGGGAACATGAGGAATGACTTATCAAGGGACATCATTTCAGTTCAAGCAAAATGATGTGCTTTAGACATCTAATGTACAAAACTGTACCTAAAGTCTACAATAATACATTGTACACTTATTCTGTTAACAGAGTAGATCTCATGTTAGGCGCTTTATGACAATATATATATTTTTAAAATTAAATATATATTTATGACTATAAATATTTTTAATTAAATATATATATTTATGACTATAAATATATATATTTAATTAGCTTGCTCAAGGTTTCAAAACATGAAATCAACATATTGGAGCTGTGAGTGCAAGTGCCTGACCAGAGAGGATTTCTCTTTCCCCTGTTTTAATGGTTTATTCCTCCTGCTGCACTTGACCCTGAAACCCAGAGCAAATACCATCACCGTCCCCCACCCCCATCTCATCTCATCTCTGAGTTCCCTTTCTTTCAAGGTACTCACTGAAATCTGGTAAGTCACTACAGCCGATGGAAGTGTATTTATTAAAATTGTCGAGATAAATTAACTTTTAGAGACCCATTGGAGGAGTCCTGCAAGCCTGGGCAGTGGGATGGGAGCCATGAATATGCAAGTGCACGCAGCCATTGAATTAGGAGGCTGCAAACATATTTGGAGGCAGCTGCTCATTTAATAATCTGGGACAACCACAGGAATAGACAACCGGTCGCTCTGGCCCATTTGCGTGGGTAAAGTGATAATTTTATAACACAATTGCAGCAATTAGGTTTCCCCAGACAAAGCCAGGGAAACACCATTTGGGAGCAATCTCGGGTGTCGTCAGCTGAAGTCTACTGCAGCCTTACCCAGCTGTCAGACACAACAACCTGTCTCCTGAAGATGCAGCCTTATGGACTGATGAGGAGTGTGACCCCAGAAGTCAGACCCAGGTGTGAATTCCAGCGTGACTGCCTGTTGGCTGTGTAATCCCTAGATGGTTGCTTAATTCCTCTGAACTTCATTTGTTCCTCCACCTGTGAATGGGGAAACGGATGGTACCTTCCTTTAATGAGTGGTTGTGAAAATGAAAAGTGATTGTGTGTCTAAAGCCTTTAGAATACTGTCGAGGAGAATAGTTTTCAAACTTCTCTGCATGATAGACTCACTAGGGAACTTCTTAAAAATTACTGATGCCTGGGCTGCACCTCTAGAGATCCTAATTGGAGCATAAATCTTTTAAAACACCCCAGGTGACTGCAATATATGGCCAAGGCTGAAAACCACCGCTCAAATACAAAAGAGATGCTCCAAAGACAGAAGCTGGTGTAATTATTTTCCCAGTCCCAGCACTCATGGGGGCAAGTATAATTTAAAACTCTTTCTTCACTTATGAGTGGGCTTGGATTCACTAGCAATTCAACTTTAGTCCCCATCCCTGATCTAGCCAAAGTCTACTCTTCCAAGAAAGGGAGAAAAGTGAGATGTAGTGAGGGTGGGAAAAGCTTAGCATGGAAAGGAACTGGGGGATGATGGGTTCAAGCAAAACCACAAAACACATAGACAAAGTGGTCAAAAGGTATTGTTCCTTTATATGCTCATCCCTTCACCCCACACACATACCAAGTGATGGTGCTAGACCAGTTACCCTAAAAATCCTACCCAATGCTGCAACCTGGTTGTTCTTCCAGGAGGGACATAGAACACAAACATAACCCCTGGGCGTCTATGGGAGCTGCAACTTCCTGATCAACCTGCCTGTGGCCTTGGCTATAACCTTCTGATTCCTCTACAGCAGTCTCTGATAGGACTCAAATCCATCCCCCATCCTGATTTTCTTGACTGTGTCCTTGGTGCCATGCCAGCCCCATCTTCTGTTTTTGAACCCTCTTTTTCACCTTGACAGGAATACTCTGTTCTAAGCCTTATACACACATTGGTGAAATAACCAAGAGCCATTCTCATCTCTCTTTTTGCTGGAAGAGCTCACGCCTCATCTTAGAGAACAAAATTCCAGATACACACCCTCTCAGATTTCCTTCCAGTTAGTGGTGGCGCAGTGCTGGCTAGTGTGATATCGGCAAAATATCTTCTGGAGGGTTTTGGAGAAAGATGCTTCTCTCTGATGGAAAAGAATAATGAAGGAAATCTTGTGATTCCTATCCTTAGTCTTAGCCTTGAATGTTATTGTGTGGAGATACGGTGCTTAGAAATTGTGGGGCTAGACTTCAGTGCTCTCTAACATCTAGGTTTTCTTCTGCCCAGGCAATATAGCTATTCACCAGCTTTCTTTGGAGTAGATATGACTCTCTGACCAAGTTCTAGATCACCAGCAGAAGTAATATTCTCCATGTCTAGGTCTGGCCCATGAAATCTTCCTTATAGGATTGGTGCTCTTTCTTTACCTCTTCACTGGCTGGAGAAGACTGGAAACTTAGAGAAGGGCAGAGCCAAGACAGAGAAGCCTGGGCCACTGAGTAACAGACAAGAAGAAGAGAGTTCCTGCACCAATTTTATCCCATCAATCCTAAATGAACTGTTTTGCACAAGAGAAATACATTTTTTGTTTTGGTAATATATTTTATTGCTACCCAAAATTTAGGGTTGTTTATCACAGCAACTGCATTACCCTAACAAATGGAAAATGACTGTGGTCATTTTGTCACCAGATGGGAGATAAATCCAACTCACTGAGCAATGACAGACTTGAAACTTGAAGGCAGATTGGAGCTAGCAATCTGACATATTCTCTGAGGTGCTATATCCACCTGTGGACACCTGCCTCCAGACATCTTATTTTGTGAGGTAGTACCAAGCCTTCCTGATCCCAAACGCTGTTCCCATGAGGCTAAAAAGGGCCAGAGGTGGTTTTTACCAACTGGACCTGGGAATTTTGAGGTGAGGGACAATAGGTCAATTCATAGCACTTCAGTTTGGAGCTCCCGGGGCCAACAGAAGAGGGAGAAAGTTTCAGCTACTCACAGAGCTGCAGCCTCCAAGTGGCAGGTGATGATGAGTTCAACCTTCACTGCTGTGGTCTGAGATCTGACATTGAGGATACTTCAAGTCTGAATGTCAGTGATATCTCAGGAAACTATTCAATGAAGCTTATTGATGCACTGGGCACACTTGCAATAATGGAGAATTCATCTGAGGTCCAGAAAGCAGTGGTCATGATGAACACAGCTTTATTTCACAAAGAGTCTATTTTCTGAGTCTTTGAAGCTGTAATAAGTGTCCTAGGAAACTTCCGTTTTTACCATAAAATAATAGTGGATTCAAAGCACCCACTAGTGACATGACAGTTAAGGATTATGATAATGTGCTATTACATATGGCTCGTGACCTAGCCAGGGAGCCGCTCTCCACCTTTGGAAACCCTAGGGAGAGAATTCCCTATCCTCTCATCTATAGACAGCAATAGTACAAACAGGAACTAGCTTCCTATTGATGGAATTTGAGATTCTTAGCTAAAGTTTAGGGAAGTTACATAAAGCTCTTTGGAACCTCTGGAGTAATAATACAGGATTATTAAGGAACATGGGACATTCATTGAGCTATTGGGCTAGAAAGCACAGGAACTTGGATGCTGGGCTGGATTTTTTATAAGACTATCTTTTTGAAATTTGTTTTTTTAGAAGAAAAACCTACAAAACATTTACTGCTACTGTGGTGGATTGAATTCTGTGCCCCCAAATTCACCAGCCCCAACCACCAAAGTGACTGTGTTAAAAGACAGAACCTTTATGGAAGTAATCAGGGTTAAATGAGGTTATAAAGATGGTCTCTAATCTGATAGGGTTAGTATCCTTGTAGGAAGAGACACAAAAGTCACTCACTTTCTCTCTCTCTCTCTCTTTCTCTATCTCTGTCTATCTCTATCTCTAACTCTATTTCTATCTCTATCTCTCCCATGGATGAGGACACAGAAAGAGAGTGGCCATTCGAAAGCCAGGAAGAAAGTCCTCACCAGGAAATGAATTGATTGACGCTTTGATTTGGGACTTCCAGCATTCAGAAATGAGAGAAAATACATTCTTTTGCTATTGTTTAAACCACCCATTCTATGGTATTTTGTTACGGCTGCCCTAAGACAGCCACATGTCAGAATGGCAGGCCTAATTTCCTGGGTTGAGGTTCTAATAGGGGTTGGCATTTGCTGCCACATCTTTTTATGATGTTGTATGGAAAAGATACAGAGCCCTTCCTAGGAAGTTTCACTGATACATCAAGGTCTCTGATGTTTTCCTCTACCCACTGAGACCAAATTTAGTGACATCATCACATCTCTTCTAACAGGCAGCCAAGAATCCCTTCTACTTTTATGTGGGAAAGGGTATTCTGTACAAACTGGAGAAATGCACAAAAGTCCAGTGCAGTTTTGTTCCAAAACATCCTGGCAGAAGCGAATCCAAAGAGGACTAGATTGAAAGTTTCTTTTTCAGGGATATATGCAAATACCTTTATCTGCCAATTTAATGAAGATAATCCAGGAGCCAAATCTGAAAAGCAAGGCATATTGACAATTGAGAACCGTATCCTATCTGTAAACAAATATCTTGGGAAATAACCAAGAAATAGCTTTTTCCCCCTAAAGAGGGAGGACAAGACTAAAATAAAAATTTGTGCACAAGTTTAAATTTCATCAAATAGTCATTATTGGAGTTATAATTGATTGCAATTGTGTTTCTAATGACAGGAGACACTATATTCTCTATTCTTGAAGATCACCTACATGAGACAGACTGACTAAATGCTTTACTTGACTTTGTCTGTTAACTTCCCCTCTTCCCTCATTTTAATTCAGACATCAACCTTAGCCAAAATACTCCAAAATCCAGTCTGAAGTGGAAATCGGAGGACAGAAGTCTGCCATCCATGCTGGTGCAGGAATTTCTGTCTAGCTGCACACCTAGCATATAATGTAAACTTTCATACTTTCATGTTCTCTTGTGTTCAAGAAACACCATGCTTGGCTTAAGGAACAAGAATTAATAAACCTTCTTTTGATCAGTTGGGTTTTCTGTTATTTGTAGACAAATGCAATATAATCAATTAATATAGACAACAATAAAGACGTTTTTTCTTCTCTCAAATGAGATCCCATGTCCCCTCAACCAATCTCTCTACTACTGATTTTCTCCTTCCTATTTTAAGTTCCCTGGAAAGCAAGCCTATTTGACTAGAGGAAACACTGCATGAGAAAATGCACCTCATCTGTCTTCCTAACATCATATCCATGCATGTAGAATAATGCTGGGCACATAGTGGGAGCTCACTGGTGTTTCCTGAATGAAAGGTGTCCCTAGAATCCCTCCACTACAGTTGCCATTTCCTTGACTGGGAAGCTGCCATTTCTTCATCATCTGCCTCACCTCAAGCATTCCTAGTTGGATTCCTACGAGAAAAATAGAAGGTGAGGCAGTGGGCATGGAAGAGAAAGGAATGGTCTCCCTATCGGAGGCTATGTGGGCTTGTGTAATTTGCTTAATTCTTTTGAGCCTCTTTCACTCAATGACAATGTAATTGATTTCAGTGGATAGTTAAGGATTCTGCCTGGATGCCTTCATCAGGGCTGACACACTTGACTCCCAGGTACTGAGAATATTGGTAGCTAACTGTTCACTGCTGTGTCCCTCACTAAGTCCTGTCCTTTGCAACAGGGAACTGTCTCATCCAATGTTATGACCTCTTCCATGGGATAACCCCAGCCAATGAGTGGCTGATGTATATGCCAGACCTTTTATGCCAGTCTGAAAGAACTCCAAGAAGGCAATCCCACTCACGAGTTCCCTGAAGAAGCAATTCAATTGCAGCCACATTTCATGTCAGCTTCTCTGTCTGCCCCATCATGCCTCCCTCGCTTCCTCACCTTGCTTTATCTCCAGAGAGTAATCCCCGGAAAACCTTCTGCATACAACTCTCCATTTCAGAGTCTGTTTCCAGGAAACCTCATCTAAAACAATGCTGAAGATGGGGAAAATAATAGCGATAGCTTACCTAATGGGGCCTTGGGAGAATGAGATGCCATCATGAATGTTGAGAGTGCTCGTAGTTGGCACTGTCCAAGATGTGCTCATGAAATCCAATCTAAAGTCTCCCTTTGGCAGGAAAAAAAAGAATGATTCCCCTCAAGAGACATATGATATGATTTATATCTCCTTATGATGTCATCCTAAGAGGAGATTCATTAGTCTCTTTGTTCTGCCTGTTCTGGTCCTGGGTCCCTGGCAGGGAGGTACTCCACAGGGTGGGGCTGTACCCTACAATTTGCTCCCTGAGTCCCTGGAATTCTATATGCTATGAAAGTTTCACTCCCTCAGGGATATTCCATCAGAATCCATCCTCACAAACTATAAACAACCCTGATCACCTCCTCTCTTAGCTTCCAAGAGAACTAATCCCCTGCCTAGTGCTTTATCAGTCTATTGAGAAATGCCCAGAGAAACTTGCCAATCTAAAGAGAATATAGTGTGGGAAATCACATTAGACCTCCCCGTAATTCACCAAACATCACAGGCAGTAAAATTCTAATACCACACTGATTCTTTCATTGTAACGAGAATAGAAATTGATGCAACGTCAATCCACTCTTATTGCAGTATTAAGAATCTCCTAAAATATGGCACAGAACTCAAACTCTGGGGAAATCCCATGATAACCTACTCAAAACTGTCCTAGAATCAGCCCGAGATTGCAGGATTTTTAGCTTGATGATACCAAGAGTAGATGTGCCTCTTTAAAAAAATCATTTCCATCAGGATCTTAAAATAGAGGCTCTTAGAAAATTCACTAAAGAAAGGGGCCTGATGACTTGAGACAGGGACATGTGAGGGGATGTTGGTCTACATTTATTATTCTCTCCTGACAGTATCTTCAGGCCTACCTGTCAAGGAGAACTCAGGCATAGCCTGGCAAAAAGAACACACTTAGAAACAAAAACTGAATGGAGGGAAGATAGGTGGTAATAGAAAAGAGATTACAACTTCCAGTCATGGTGGAGTAGTGGACAGATGTCCAGGTCAGTGACACAGATGTAAGTCCAGACAAATCCACATTTCATGGAAGAGTCTGAGTTAATTCCCAGGAGAAGCTATCCTATAGCTCTGTAGCTCCTTACATGTCTAAGTCAATAAAGGCAACCAGTGCTTGGTGAATTGTTTTAGGATAAACTTGTCACTAGCCAATTAAAAAGAGAGAGAGAGAGTGAGAGAGAAATAGTCTGTCAGGAGCTTCTGGGAAAGACATTTACCCATGAAGAGAGAGAGGTAATCTTAGGACACTACTGTTTCAATCCAGGGTTATCCCAACACATGCGTATGCAATGCATTCATTAAAATATATACACTGGGAAGTCATAGGAGCACCATCCATGATCTACAAAACTTGCGAGCAACTCATAGAATACATGAATCTTGGTATTTATATGCAATGGACCACTATATAGCAATGAGAATGAACAAACTATAGCTAGTTTCAACCATGTAGATAAACCTCACAAAGCAAAAGAAGACAGTTGCCTAAGGGAATATGCTGAGTGATTCCATTTATACAAGGTTAACAACAACAACAAAATTTTATATGTGGTGTTTGAAATTAGGTTAGTGATTTTCTTTAGGGGGCAGTTGGAATTGGAAAGTGATCAAGGGTACTTGGCGATGTTCTGTTAGATGGCATGTGTGCCTGGGTATTTCATGCCTGGGTTTATCTTTTAAAAAGTCATCTAATGACACTTTTGATTTATGCACTGTTTGTACATATGTTATACATAATTGAAAATTTATATTTAAAGTTTACTGGAGGTTTGTGAGTAGAGTGCTCCATTTGCTTCTTGCAATGATGTTGTCTGGTGAAGAGGCCATGGCTGGGGCCAAGGCACTTACTTTGCAACCTTAAGCTAACACTCATAAAAATAAAAACCCAATATACCAAGGAGGGTGAACCAAGGGCTATAACAGCTCCTGTCATTGATAGCACGTCTGAGCTGTGGGATTGTCTTTGCCACTGTCTACCTCTGGACTTAGGTTCAAGTCACATTGTTGAGTTTTCTGTTAGTTCTAGCCTGGAGTAGACTAATCAATTCTGAGAGTGGGAGGTGTATGGTACAGACCTCTGTGAGGAAAAGGGGCCTGGAAGCATCAGATCAACTGTTGGGACAGTCACTTTGCAGTCTGGGCTCTAAATCCAGTCGGCAATGAGTTTGGGAGAAAGTGAAGGGAATGCTGAGATTCAGTGCCATACATATCAGACTGAATATTAATTCTTTAGTAAAAACCCTTATTTCAGACTAACCTCCTTATAGAACTGAGGCTATTGGTGGACTTATTGTTTTGGTCAGAATTGGCTCTGGAACTGAATAACTAACCAATGGAGAAGGAAGGACATCAGCCAAAATGGTTGAAAGGGACTAAGAAAGATGCACCCACACATAAGCTGCTTTCTTTCTTGCCTTCGATGTTAGGTTTCATTCCCTTATCTACCTTGGAAGTGGGACTGTGTTTTTAGAAACTAGCAAGTTTTGCAGCCCTATTTATAGGAGCAAAAACATGGAACCGAGCCAGATACCCATCAAAAGTGAACTGGAGAAAGAAAAATGTGGTACAGATACATGACAAAATATTATGCAGTCATAAAGAAGAACAAAATCATGGCCTTTGCAGCGACTTTGATGCAGCTAGAGACCATCGTATGAAGTGAACCGTCACAGAAACAAAGACCTGAATGCCACATGTTCTCACTCACGAGTGAACTTTGAACACTGGTCACACTAGCACAAAGGTGTAATTAGTAGATGCTGGACACTACTAGGGGAGGTAGGAAGGCAAGGAAGAGGGCATGTGGTAACACACTGGTTACCTGGTCCACTATCAAGGGGAGAGAGGGACAGCTAGAAGCCCAAACTTCACCTGCATACAACCTACATATGTAGCAAATCCCCACTTGTACCCCACAACTTTAAAAAAAAGAATGAAAATAGTAAGTCTTTTTCTCCTCATCCACCAGAAAACTCCACCCACAATTTATGAGTTCCTTGTTTGGCAGAAAGTCTCATCTGAATACCTCCTTAGAAAAACTTGGAAAAGAAGCTCATCTTCTCTTCCCAAGCCTTTGGGCAAAGGAAGTTCCTTTCCTTGCTGATCTGCTAATGAAGTCTTCAGAGCATTAGAGAGGAGAGAAACCCTGCAGACATGGCTGGGACCTGATGTCACATCCCCAATGAGCTACAGAGACTTTCTACCACTATTTTCTTTGGAGAGAAAAAGTCAATCAAGATGCCGGGGAAAATTCCATGGATTCCTGTGTAAATCCAATGTGACCATGCCCCATGGCCCTCAGCCTGAAATTAGATTCTGACAATAGCCCAGAGACAGAGAAAAGAAATGAAACTGTAAGGAAGTGTAAGGGCCATTGTCCTTGTGAAAATGATGACTATAAAGTCACCTGATGTCAGATCTCCTCCACTCTACTTATCCTTGACTGGACATGACCTCTTCCTATCCAGAGCTGGGCTTACATGCACACCAAGGCACCAAACCTGGAGACCCTAAGAAGTCAGAACCTCGTACCACCCTTCCAGAATGTCCTTAGGATCATAGCACAGTGTGGTTGTGGGTGATCACATTGGTGATAATAGAGCCCGCTAAGCAAGCATATACTCTGTTCCAGTTACTGTGGGAAACCTTCCCATTATGGCATATTCAGCCTTTTATTACTTCCTTTTCACAGATAACTCTCAATGGGTTGGCCTAACTTTCCTGAAGTTACATCATAAGTGGCAGAGCTGGGGTAGTGGACTTTTCCTTCCAATTTGTGTCTGTGGAGAATAACAGAGGAGAATGAAAGAGAAGGCAGCAATGACATTGGGAGCTTTGATATACTCCTGGGCCTTATCTGTGAAGGACTGAGCAAGTTCCTTCCTGTCTGAATCAGTCTTCACCTGGGAAATTAGGGTTTCAAACAAAGCTCTTATTTGGCAGCTTTTTAGTTCAAACTTCTAGAAGTCAGCGATTCTATAATAATGAAGAGTGGTCTCAGGACCACACAGAGGGCAGTGGAGAGAGTGTCAACATGAAAAGATAGATCAAAAAGTCAATAAGAAGAAACTTGCATTCATTCGATGTGTTGTGGTCTGAATTTCGTACTCCCCACATTTATATACTAAGTCCTAATCGCCAGTGCCTCAGAATGTGACTTTATTTGGAGATAGAGTCATAAATAGGTAGTTAAGGTAAAATGAGATATATGAGTGGATCTTAATTCAGTACAACTGGCGCCCTTATAAGACGAGGATATTAGGATACAGATAACACACATCAGGGGATGACCATGTGAAGACGCAGCAAGAAGATGGCCATCAGCAAGCCAAGGGGAGAGGTCTCAGGAAAAAAAAAAACCCTGCTAACTCCTTGATCTTGGACTTCCAGCTTCCAGAACTGTGGGAAAATAAATATCTGTTGCTTAAGTCACCTAGCTTAGGATATTTGTTATGGCAGTCTTAGCAAACTAACACAAGGTGCTGCTAGATGTCAGACAATATTAGATTCCTTAGATCTTGAAAATTGTACCTGCCTAGTCATGCAACATCATCTGGGGCATTAAAAGTGTACGTGTTTAGCCGGGCTCAGTGGCTCAGCCTGTAATCCCGCGCCTTTGGAAGGTTGAGGTGAGTGGATTGCCTGAGCCCGCAGGTTCGAGACCCCCTGGGCCACTTGGCGAGACCTCATCTCTACAATAAATCAAAAACTAGCCGGTCGTGGTAGCACATGCCTGTAGTTCCAGTTCCTTGGAAGTCTGAGGCAGAAGGATTGCCAGAGCCCAGCAGGTCGAGGCTGCGGTGGCCGGGAGCAGCCACTGTACTCCAGTATGGGCGACACAGTGAGACTCCAACTCAAAAAAAAAAAGAAAAAGTATGTGTTCTAAGTCTTACTCCAAGAATGCCATTTCATCTGGTCTGGAGGTTATTTCCAAGGAAATTCAACAAGTAGACAGGATTGAGAGTCATCTTCCCCAATCCTTGAGTCATTGACTTTTCTTCCCAGGGAAGCCTCCATGGACACCCCATTCAAGGTAGCCCCTCTATCCCCTCAAACTATTTTAGTTTCTTCACAGCATTAAGCACTCTGTAAAATTATCTTTCATTTATACCGGGGTGCCAAAAAAAATGTATACACATTTTAAGTGATGTTGAGAGATGTTTACCGTAATCAGAAGTGTCTTGACACTGATGGTAAACACTTTGAGCAATTCTTGTAATTGTAGAAGTCTAACATGACTTGTATTCATTGTATTGAGTGTTGCAATTGTGTGTGTGTGTGTGTGTGTGTGTGTGTGTGTGTGTTTGTGTGTGCAGGAATCTCACTCTGTCGTCCAGGCTGGAGTGCAAGGCCACACTCACAACCACTGCAGTCTCAGCCTGCTGGGCTCAGGCAATCCTTCTGCTGCAGTCTTGCAAGTAACTGAAATTGCAGGTGTGTGCCACCACGCCCAGCTAATTTTTTGATTTATTGTAGAGATAGGTCTCCCTAAGTTGCCCAGGCTAGTCTTGAACCCTTGGACTCAGGCAATTCTCTTGCCTCCACCTCCCAAAGTGCTGGGATTATAGGTGTGAGCCACTGTGTCCTGTGAGTATTACAATTTTAATACTGTTTTTTTTCTTTTTTTAAAATGTGTATACATTTTTTGGCACCTTCTGTATATGGTTGTTTATTTTTTTACCCTTCTAGAAATATAAACTTCACAATTTTGGAGACCTGAACTGTTTTCTTTTTTAATGCTGACAGCAGGTCTGTGATGGTTTGTGAATGAGGACACGTGACTCACCTTCCTCACTCTCACATACGGGTCAGAAGTGGTTGAATTTGGGCTTGAGTCCAGGTTTGACTGAATTCATAGCCACTCTACCAGGTTACTTACACACTAATTATTTTCTTGCCACATTATACTTTATTAACTATTTTTTTTTTAACCACAGAATCTCATTTTCTCTCACAATGGAACTCCAATGTAGAAACTATCATTAACCTCATTTTACAAATGAGAAAATTTGGGCCCAGAGGGGGGTTGAGTGATTCATGCATGATCACATAGCCCAAAGGGGGCAGTTTCTTCTGCCCACCAATCCCATTATTTCCCCCACTCTATTATTCTGTTTTCTGTTTCCTTCCCTTGCCTACCTATCAAGTGTCCTCTTCTTTCTGTGAAAGGGCAGGGAGGGGTGGGAGAGGATTTAGCCCTTCTATGTGATAAACCAGCAGCTCTCCCAACAGAGTCAGACCCATCAGGAGGAAAAAACAGCCCGCCAAGGAACATCCCAGCACAACTGTTCCCAGTCGCAAGCTGTGCCCAGCTTCTCCCCAGAAGCTCTGCCAAGCCAAGGCTGCCTGTTGGCACTTCAGTGCTGAATTAGAAAATGATAAGGTTAGAACATTCTAGGAGAAGGGAACGGGGATTAGAGTCCCAGTCCAAATGGTTGTGAAGGAGTCAGTGGGAATCAAATGGCAAAGAACTGAAGGATACAGGGGGACAAAAACTGACATTTATTGGGTACCTGTGGCGTGCCAGACACTAGTCACACATGAGTTCATTTAATCCTAAAGAGACCTTATAACGAATTAGCAGGAAGCATAGGAGTTGTCCCTGACAGTCTCTTCTCCTCACCGTCCAAATCTGTTCAATGTGCCAACTAATACCACTTCTCACAGTGCCCTCTGCTCCCAGCCTTGGACAAGTTTCCATCCCTTCCACACAAATTGCCTTTTAACCAGTCTCTCAACAGCCCTCTGGTACCCTCCAATTCAATGCCCATACTACAGCCAAAGTGATTTTTTCAAGATGCAAATAGCATGAAGCCTTTCCTCTGTTTGCAACCTTTGACGACATTCTATTTTTCTTAAGATAAAGACCAAATTCTTAACAAGGTGTCCTAGTACAAATTCCTGGAGGATCTGATTTCCGCCTACCTTTCCAGCCCTTCCTTCTCTGTGTGCCAGTCCTCCTGGCTCTCTGTCAGCTTCTACAACACACCATGTTCCTTCCAGTCACCAGGCCTGTGTGCAAGCTGTTCCCAGGGCTGGGTACGCTCTCCCCACCCGTCACCCCCACCCCTCTCCAGCTGATTCACGCCTGCTCACCCTTCAGATCTCAGCTCAACTGTCATTCTCCCGGAGCCCTGAAGGAGGATATGGTCTTTTGTCATATGGTCCCGCTTCTTGCCTTCCCAGCACCTGTATCAGCCTGAATTGTGCATTCTGTAGGGTGATTCACTGAGTTTTCTTTTTTTATAAATTTAGCCTGATTTTGTCCCCATCTTAGCCTGAAAACTAGCACGATGCTGAGCGCAAAGTAGGTCCTTAATTCATGCCAAATTTTATCAAATGTCTGTCCTTATTTTACTAGAGAGTAAACCGGGACTCAGGAAGTTGAGGTTACTTCCTTAAGCTTACCCAGCAGAGCCAGGACATGAACACTCTGATTACCTGTGGCAGAGCCTTGGTCCACTTCTAAATATGTCAGCAAAGGAGGGGGTCTCAGAGAAGAAGAAAGGAGCTTCTGGGGCAGCATTTCACCATCTAGAGAAACAAATGAGTTGTGCTACACTCCGCCCCATCTCTACTCCATCACCAGCCGGTTAAGAGACCAGGCTTCTCAGAGCTGCCCTCAGCTGTGGGTGAGAGACTGATGGTCCCTAAAGACCCATCTCATTATCCCTGGAGTCAAATTGGGACTCTGTTAAAGAATAACTGGCCCATCAATTAAACCCCACACTAATTCTGCTGCTGCGCAGGGCAAAGAAACTGACCAAAGCTTCACTAATGCGATCTCTTAGCAGCCCCCTATCCAGGGCTAATGGTAATTCTCAGAAAGTAAATACAGACTCCAGAAAACGTTTGCTATAATGTGCCGTAACCGTCTTAGGTGAGTGCCTGATAAATTGATGGACCTGTTTAGTACAGTTCATTGTGCATTTCCACTCTCAGGTGGAGTGTACTGGTCATCGGTGGGAAGTATTTTGAAGACAAGTGGCAGATAATACTGGACAAAAGAAACCGATAGCTGCATGTACTGCACACCTGTGCATAAACCACGTGCAGCAGGGCTGTGCTCTGCAGACATGTGTCCCTGTGTGTACACATGCATTTGAGCATATTAGATTAGACATAGGCTCTTGGAACATGCATGACTGAATGCCTACAAGTGCGGATTGCATGCTTGTGTAACAACCCCAGAATCTGTGGGCCTGCTTGCACTGCCCAGCCTGTTACACTGTCCACACTGCAAGGAGTGGCTCACAGTAGTCACTCAACTCATAGTTGTTGTTTCAATGAATAATAAAGGCTAACTAATTATCATAATAATAACAATAAGAATGATTGTTTATTATAAACAAAACATTTTCAGACAGCCTAAAGAAGTGGAAACATTCTCCAGTACAGCCATTAGCTAGAGCCTTAGTCAGGGAGCTTGGGGAGGGCACTTTCCTTCTCTGATTCTCACCTGTCAGAGGAGGGCTACAATCAACAGGGCCACCAAGGAATTAAGAGAATGTATCCCTACAGGCCTCCCTTTTTTCCCCAAAGAGGCAAGAGCATTCCTTGAGAAAGAGGTTAGTTCAAGGATCCTTATAGGGGGATTTGGGGAAGGGTGCCTGAATTTTGGAGGATTTGGCAAGACAAATGAGGGAGAAAGAGGACCAAAGTCAAATAACATAAGTGCTGAGATGCCCTGGACGCCCAAGTGAGAGTTTACTCTTTGAATTGGCAGGGGTGGAGGAACATTATTCTGCCTTTTCCAATGCATGTGTGGGTCTACACAAAAGACAAAGGAGCCTGGGAAACTGAAAATGCCCATGAGAGGGTGACGGAGAAACGAGCCTCGGAGTCTAGACTGAATGTAGTAGGAAGCCAGAGCAGGTGGATGAAAGGCTGGAGGGGGTGGGGGGTAGTGTGGCATAAGAGCTTCCAGCCAGTTGGTAAAGCAGAATTAGCAAGCAGAAGTGGAGAGGCTGTTTGGACCAAAGGTTATAGCCAGGAAAACCAGAGGCAATTATTTCAAGGGTGGGGCAGATAACATGAAATTTCTTGATGAAAGTCAGGCGGAGGTGAATGTCACTAAGAAGGTACAGGGGTTAGAGACAGAGCCTAGGGCAGTGAGGGATTCTTTTTTAGGGGAGGTAGGAACCTTTCAAAAGAAGGTGCCCTTGACCTTTGATATTCTTATAAAAAGTGCCTACCATTTTCCCTGGGGAAATGACACATTCACGCACTTTCACACAAGATGAAAAGAACTGAATCTCTCAGACCTGCTGGATCTCTGATGCGTAGATTATTAGATGGCTGGTTGATGCCACCACAGCAAAAATGTGGCTTGGAGGAGAGAGAAACGTCGTGAAGCAGGGGTCAGAGTCCTTGCTGAAGGCAAGGCAGTGATGAGATGGTGAAGTGACAGGGATGCAGACATGCCACAGTCAGGGGTCAGGGCCCCGAGATTCTGAGCGGAACTCTGACAGGAATTTTTCCTGCTGGGATTGCAAAGGACACGGGGCATTCTTGGGCCCAATTTCCTTTCAGCAGCTAACTCGTGGTTCATGGGCATTGGATGGACAGAGGAAAGACACAAAGATGGTCCCAGGATCCCTTTCCTACAGCTGCTGCCTTCTGCTCTGTGAGTAAGCATCATTGTCTCAGTTTTTTGAGCATGCCTTATTTCTATTTTTTATTTCTGTGACTTCTATTCCAAGATCTGCCTCCAGCTGTCTGTCTGCCACCTCAGCGTGCTTTGGTGTCCTCATCCAACTTTTAACTGTGGTGCTCCTGACCTGTTTTTCTTCTGCAGGGTCTCTGGGCACCTGTCTCTAGGGGCTTCTTTTTATTTGCCTCAACCTGAGGGCCCAGGTGTCTGTTTCCCAGAAGGACCCCGTGCCAGCACTCACAGTTTCAAGATCCTCCTGCCTCTTCACGTGGGTTTCTGTTCACTCCCCTATTTCCAGAGCACATTTAGACACACATCAGAATCTATAGAAACTGCTGGGCTCGGTGGCTCAGCCTGTAATCCCGCGCCTTTGGGAGGCTGAAGTAAGTGGATTGCCTGAGCCCACAGGTTCGAGACCCACCTGGGCAACTTGGCGAGACCTCATCTCTACAATAAATAAAAAAATCAGCCGGGTGTGGGAGCGCGCGCCTGTAGTTCCGGCTACTTGGAAGGCTGAGGAGGAAGGATCGCCGGAGCCCAGCAGGTCGAGGCTGCGGTAGCTGGGAGCAGCCACTGCACTCCAGTCTGGGCGACAGAGTGAGACTCCAACTCAAAAAAAAAAAAAAAGAATCTATAGAAACTGATGGCAGCTAATTATTTCTCTCATTGGTTCCAGCAGTGTCAAGTGGATACTCAGTGAGGCATGACCAGCAACTCAGCAAAGGAAAAGCCATGGCCATTCACTGATGACTCACAGGAGCATAACCCAGGGCACTGATTTACCACCTACCTGGCCCAGAAAGCAGGTAAACAAGCTTTTGCCACTGAGCAGGCAGCATCAGTGTCTAGTAGCTGAAATGTCCCTTCTGTACTGGGGGTAGTCAGAGGGCTGGTAGGAGCCGGGGAAACAGACAAGAAGGGCAGCCCAGGGGATTTGTGGGTACCAGGGCGGAGGGAACATCTTGGGAAGAGTCTGTAGAACTTGTTGTCAGGCAAAAAAGAAAAGACAAAGGAATCCTTGAGTGTCTTGTCCTTGTCATAGAAGGATGTTAATGGAGTCACAAGCCCCCACAACTGACTCGGGGACTTTTCTGTGGTCTTCCTTCCCTGCCACCACTCAAAGGCTCCTGTTATGACTATTCAGGATATGTTGTTCTGTATTATAATTGCCTGTTGACCAGTTGGTTTCCTTTTCAGTCCCTAACTTCCCCATGTTCATTGTTGCATCTCCAGTGTCCAACATACAGCCTGTTGTATAGTGGGCTCTCAGTGTTTAAGTGAATAATGAATGGAACAAATCATCAATGCCATAATTCATCATTTATATTCTAATAGTGTGCTAAGAAGGAATTTAGTGTTATGGACCACTTCCTTCAAATCTATAAAAGGCTAGAATTCAGGTGTAAGAGAATGATCAACATTATTCCCCTTAGAGTTTATTTATTCAGTATCTACTATACGCCAGGTTCAAGGCAAGTCGACCAAAGTTTGGAGTGTAGAGAGACTGTGAATGTAGAAACAGCAGAATATTTTCAGGATTTTTCTTAGCACTTCCTAGGTCCTGTGGGAAGGGAGCACAGGTGTGATGAGCCTTTCCAGAATGGGCACAGGAATAGACTATCTGACTTCTCAGATAAGTTTCACTGTGAGCCTATTTTCCGAATGGGGTTTGTTGGGTAAGATCAGTTCTATAGGCCTGTTCTGCTCACCAAACCCACGGAGGGGACGTGGAAACATACTCAGAATAGGGTTGCCTGCTCTCCCCTCCTTAGTAGATCCCAATCTCTGTTCACTCATACAGTCACACCTTATAGACAAAGGCACATATGGTCTCACAGCTGCACAAAGGCATACACACTGCAAAAGCATCCACACATGTCTTCACTGGCACACTTGCTTGCACAGACCTCAAAGGTATAGATTCAAGTACTTACACATGTTCGCATATATTTATATATAAGGAAATATGCTCATACAAAGACTCATTCATTATGACACACTTAAGCACACAGAGATATGTATTAACATGTATCTTGACACATATATATAGACATGTATTTCCCACATGGTGTTCATACCACATGAATACTCACAGGCATATACTCTCATACTTACCCACGTGGGCACCTAGACACATAGTTCATAAATGTTCTCACACACCTCTTCATGCTTACTTTCTTATTCACACCCAGACACACTTTCACACTTACATAGAGGTTCGCACCCTCTCAGAGACTGACTTGTGTGACCTCTTTACTTCTACTTATACACATGAGACACGCCTCACCTTGGGACAGAGAGGAACAGACAAGGACATTTGCTCACTGTCATTCCCAAATTCTGGAAAGAGGATGAGATAGAAAGGATGACTCTAGCAGACAGAGGGAATAGATGTAGGGAACCACCCTCTCTGAATTTTGTAGGAAAGTCTGAATTATCTAGGGAAGCATAGAGGATTCTTTTCTAGTACACCTCAAAGCAAATGCTGGAATATGAACCTGATTTGAGTTTATGGATTCCAGAACCCATAGGTTAAAAACTTGCACTGGAGTCTACAATACTGATATGAAGTCTTAGGATTTTTTCTTCCTGGAGGAATGTTTATTTTCTCCCCTACTCCCACCCTGAATGCAGAAGTCAACACTAAGTGGTGTTAAAAGACAACTCTGCAAAAAACAGTAGGGCCATTTCTGCTGCCTTGCTGGGCAGAGTAATTCTGTGTGAAGATTGAGTCAATCAGGATAAGACCGGAGGAATCACTGCCACATTTTTCCATTTCCATAGCAAGAGGCAGTCGAAGAATCAACATGGGGTTCTTCTCCGAAAATCCCTTTTGCTTCTCCTTGCTGAGGGTTATCAAGAGCTGCTGGACTGAGGCTGGGACTAGCAGACCTGAGTGGGAAACTCTGCAGCACCTGCAGGAGCAAACGGGGGATTAATTCAAGATTAAGACTCAGGCCAACAATACCCAGTAAAATGTGGGGAGAAGAGCCTTCAGGAAAAGCGACCCCAGCAAAGCCCAAGACACAACACGGACACAGGTGACAACAGAGGGCGAGTGGGAGGGCTTGGAATAAAAGACGAGGGCTGAGGTTCAGAGTCAGGTAGATCTGGAATGGAAACCTCGCCTAAGTCATTCTTGCTGTGAAAACTCAGGTCATAAACATCATTCGTACAATGGACATAATCACATTTTCCATGTGAAATAAATAAAATCTATGTGAGAAGACACTTGATTCATCCATTCATTCAATGCATTTATGACCAAGGAGAATAACTAATATTTGTTGGGTGCTTACTATGTACTAGGTGTTGCTCAAAACACTTTATATGCATCAACTCCTTTAATTCTTAGAACAATTCTCTGAAATAAGAATTATGATTATTATCACCATTTTAAAATGGAGGCACAGAGAAGCTTAGCAATGGGAGAAATGTCACATAGCTTGTGAATGGCAGGGCTAGGATTTGAACCCAGGGCAGCAGGTCATGTTCTCAGCCATGATGCTCGTTAAGGATCAGAGCAGCTTGAGGCACAAGAGAAATGGTGGTGAACCAGACCTTCAAAACTCCTATTCTTATAGTGCTTGCATTATAGCAGAGGAGAGACCCAGTAAGCAAACAAATGAAGACAATAATTGCAGATAGCAGTGACAGCCATGAAGAAAATAAGACAGGCTGATGTGGTCAGTGACAGGAAAGAGCTATTCTAATAGGGTGCTCAGGTTCAGCTTCTTTTAGTAAATAAAATTTGAGTTGAGTTGAAATTTACAGAACTTGAAGGAACTAACCAGATGATGAGGTGGGGGGAAGTGTCCCAGACAAAAGGAAAAGCAGGCACCAAGGCCCTGTGGTGGGAATGAACTGGGAAATGTCAAGAAATGGAAAGAAACTGGTCTGCAGTGAGCAGAGGGAGCTGTGGTAATTTACCCAGTAGGTAAGAAAACAGTGATCAGAGCAAGTACATGAGGATAAGAAGTTGGATTTTTCTGAGTGCAAAGAAAATACCCCCTTGAATAGTTTTTAAGGGATAATAGAATGATCTAATTTTACTTTTAATGATCACTCTGTCAGGTGTGTCAAAAATAGATAAAACTCCTGCCTGGCAGAAATTAAGCACTCAATAAATATGAGAATTCCCTCCCTGCACTGGGAGACACCTGGGGGAAAGACAAGGAAGCTAGCATTCAGTGGAGCAGTCCTTTCTCTTCCAAGAGTCATGGATGCCACGGGCTCCTGCAGGAAAGAAGGATTTTTTTGAAACTATTTTGTTTGACCTTCTGCTACAGACAGGATACCTCTCAGAGACATGAGGTACGTTCTATTTGCCAAGCCCCATCCTCTTTTTAAAAGCCTCTTTCCTTGTCCATCCTGGGTTTGTGGGATGCTTATCTTATCATGTCACCTGGACCAGCAAGTCCTCTCAGAGCAATATTTGCTAAATAGTCAATTGGACCAAACAACTGGGCAGGAAGCGAAGGCAGGGACTTTGTGTTCACAGGCCAACAAGTCATCTCTAAGCAAAAGAGTCTTTTCTTAGGTTGGCTGCTAAGATATTAATCCCCAAATGTGATATTTGATATTTTGATATTTTGTTTTCTTCCCACTCTGGACTGCAAGGACTGACTCATTCTTTCGGTTGCCAAAAACAATGATGACAAAAATACATTTCTTGTCGTTAAAGAAAGGGAGGCATTGGATTGACCAGGACACAGTGCACTACAGCAGGGACAAAATGCATGCTAGTCAGGGGCAGCCCCAAGATGCTACGTGTTCCATTCCATATGAGACCTTTTGCACTCATCATCTTTTCTTGCTTTTTTTTTTTTGAGTTGGAGTCTCACTGTGTCACCCAGGCTGGAGTGACATACCCATGGCCACCGCAGCCTCAACCTGCTGGGCTCCGGTGGTCCTTCCACCTCAGCCTTCCAAGCAGCTAGAACCACAGGTGTGTGCCTCCAAGTTGAGCTAATTTTTTAAATTTATTGTAGAGACAAAATCTTGCCAAGTTGCCCAGGCTGATCTCAAGCACCTGGGTTCAGGCAATTCTCTTGGCTCTGCCTCCCAAAGTGCTGGGATTATAGCAGCTGCCCAAGGGACCAGAACTAGAACTGGTGAAGGTCAGACCTCAATCATGTGCCCATGAATCTGCACACAGATCTTGGTTTCCCAAACAAGTGTTGCTCAAAATGTTATTGGGTCTTTGATTTCATAATGCCCATAAGATATGGGTTTGAAGCCCATCACTGACTGGAGTCCTGACTAGTGAGAGTCCATAAATGGCTACAGTGGCATACCTGGATGCTATCACAAGCTTCAAAGATAAGAAAAGTTGTCAGTGCAGGACTCCCGGCCAAGAAGGTGAGATAAAACCTTATGCGAAACCATCTCTATGCTCATAAGTATACAATTATTAGATAAAATAATTTCAATTAAATAAAATACAATATGAGGGCCAAGCAAGAGGTGACCCTTGGGCAATCTGGAAATGGTGAGAATCCTCCCAAACTCCACAGAGAGCAGGATGGGACCCTCTGGATCCGGTACCTTAATACTCTTGGAGAGAACTATAGTCAAGGTTGTGGTCCCTAAGGGCTGCAAGAGGAAGGGTGGGGTTTCCTGGGCACTGGTCTGTAAACAGGGAGGGAAACCTCCCCTTCCAGCCCCAGGACAGAACCCAAAAGTAATGTCTGCCTGGGTCAGCAATAGAAAGTAGTTACTCATAAAATATCAGAACCCTGGAACTGCATGAGATATAGCAGATGAGCCTGAGTTTTAACGCTTTACACAGGGTAGAAACTCTAAGCTATGAAATGAATGTAAAAGCTAGCCAGGAACTGAACCTCTGCAGAGACAATCATACCATCCAATGGCAGGAGTCCTCCCGAATCTAGGCACGTACATCACTCCTGCAATGACAACTCCTGCTGAAAGTGAGCTCGTAGGCAAAAATCACATAACAAATTATGTTAAAGATTATGTAAAGACTAGGAGAATTTACTACCAAAGAGATCCTTACTGAGAGAACCTCTAAAGGCTATAACCTAGCAAGAAGAAAACTGAATCCAGATGGAAGGAGGCGAATGCAAGAAGCAACAGGGAGCAAAGAAACAGGAAGAAGAGAGCAAAATAAACATGTTCCCTTCTTGGCCAGACAATTTACAAGTTAGCAAGTGAACATTGCTCTGGCTGGGGGATGCGCAGACCAGGATAGGGGAGTATAGCCCGAAGCCAGGGGAAACGATGTTTCCAGTGATGTCTTTTCTCTCACCTTGGAGAGTTGACTGCCCTCTGTCTTTGGAGTCAGGAGCTGATCCTGGTTTCCCTGGCTACAAAATCTGTTTACTCACAGAGTCAAAGGTTAAGTGTGTTTGTACCAGATTGAGCGCACACAAAAGGAAAGCCAGCTTTTCTCAACCAAGGCAGCATTCCCATGAGTGCTCTGACCCACCCACCTACTCCACCAAACAGACCTAAGTATGTCATTGTGTTTAGTGCATTAAGAAGCTTAGGAAAATCAAAAGCTTTTTTTTTTTTACTTCTTGTTTTTTCACTGCAGTATCTGCTGACTTAAGCGTAGCCTCCTGTGCAACTTGTGTGAGCTGGAGATGGCAATGGTAGAAAAATCACCCGATGTCAGCACTAACCTATGAGTTTGGACGTGAACCTGTTGGCAAATTATAGCCTGTCACTCTCAAATGAGTGAGTCAAGATGGAAATGTCAATTTGAGCAGATGCCTTTTTTTTTCTTTTTTTGCACTACAATTTAGGGAGGTGACACAAATATCATAAAGCATATGCCTAATACATGAGTTTTAAATTCAATAGTGAAAGGGAGAAGACAGAAGAAGAATGAGGTTTACAAAAGGATGTCTGTGGTTTACTGAGCCATAAATGTGGGCGATAGAAGAGGAATAAGGGGAACTGGAAAGATCAGCTCTTCTTCATTAGGGCAAGATACAATCAAAAGGACTCGCGCTTAGTCACAAATGAAGCCTAGCAAGGATCCAAGAGAGCAGAGAACTCAGCAAGAGTCACGAGTCTTCAGGAAGTGCAACCCGAGGCAACAAGGTATCAGGGCTGCCAAGGTTGCTCATGGGATCTTGATGGCAGAAGCAAGTCTCACAACATGAAGGGCAAGAAACTATTTAGCAACACATCTGTGGAGGGGACCATAAGACCATAAAGCTCTTTGGGGCCTCTTTTGAGTCCTATGATACTAAGACTTCAGGGAAAGCAATTTCTGTGCCTTAAAGCCCCCCAAAGAGAAGAAACCCGATTATATTAACAGCTTCTAGCCAGCAAAGCGTAAGACAGCAACGTTGTTTATTTTCTGAGCATGTTCCTCTCCCTGTGATAAGCCCCAGGCACACGGAATAAAATATAAACATACAGAGAGAGAAAGCACAATAAGATTGCACTGGGTTAAGGGCCTTGATCCTTCCTGATTCAGGTTCAAGAGGTGGAGGCTCAGGCCAGGGGTCAGGGAGAACCTTAGAGGTAAGGCCTCCGACTTCATCACTATTTTTTGCCCAGGAGAGCATAAGGCTAGGGTCAAGTTTACAAAAGGGGATTATTAAAAGGATTTGGGGTGAGCTATATTGGGCAACCAGATAAAGGGCAGAGGAGATTTCAAGTCATTCTGACCCGTATTTCTCTCCTTTTTTTCCTCTGGGCTGTGTTTCTACAGTTCTAAGCATCCTATCTTAGCTTGGCTTTTATGTATTTTGACAGTCCAGAAATAATTTGAGCTGGAAACTTTCATCTTTTTCCTATTTGATGTGAGCATTGGGTAAGACTTATATAAATAACAAAAATAACAGCTCACATCTATTGAACACTTAATAGGAACCAGGGATTATTTTATTTAATCCTCACAACAATCTTTGAGGTAAATACTAACATTTCCTCTATATTATTTGTTAAAACTCAGACTCTTAGGCTTGATAAGTGGTAGGGCTGAGACTGAACCCGGAAGACTGACTCTAGAAATGCAGGCATCACCAGACTCCATGTCTCCCCACCAAATGGCACACTGACTGTCAAATTGATCAGGATGAGAACTCCAGTTCTTTGTCAACAGGTGAAGAAAAGATGTAAAAAGACAACTAAAGCACCCAGCACAACCTCTGAGAAGAAATACTAATGAATTTGAAGGAAGGTTGCATCTCTAAGGTATCCTTGCCTCCATTCACCAATAGTTTTCCCTAGTAGGAATACTTTGGCAGCCATGAAAAGCTTTAGAGAAAAATTAATAGAATTTTTTTTTAACTGCTGTGCTTCACCCATAGTTTGTACTCAGATTTGTATTTATTTTATTTTAAATGGACCTCATTTTTGGTAGTTTTAGATTTACAGAAGTACTGTGCAGACTTCTATATACACACCCCACACTTATGCTCCAGCCTCAGCATACTGTTTTTCCCGTGAATAACATCTTGCATTAGTATGACATAGTTGTTGCAATTAGTATGCATTATTATTAGCTAAAGTCCTGAGTTTACATTATAGTCCTTTCTTTGTGTTATATAGTTCCATGGGTTTTGACAAATGTGTAATGATGTGTATCCACCATCATGGCATTACACAGAATAGTTTCACTACCCAACATCTCCTGAGAGATCTCATCTATCCCTCCCTTCCCTCCTTGCCCCAAACCTTTAGCAACCACTGATCTTTTTACTGTTTCTACAGTTTTGTGTTTTCCAAAATGTCATATAGTTAGAATCATATAGTATGCAGGCTTTGCAGACTGGCCTCTTTCACTGAGCAAAATATACTGAAGGTTCCACTATATGTTTCCATGGTTTGATAGCTCATTTATTTTTATCATTGAATAATAGTTTATTATATGGATACACCTCAGATTAATTATTCACCTATTGTAGACCACCGTGATTGCTTCCAGGTTTTGGTTATTATAAACAAAGCTGTGTGCAGGTTTTTGTTCATACATAAGTTTTCAACTATTTGGGGTACTTAGGTGCATAATTACTGCTGTCATATGGTAAAGCTATGTTTAGCTTTGTAAGAGACTGCCGAGCAGTCTACCAAAATGGCTGCGCTATTTGGTATCTCACCAGCAATAAATAATTGTTCCTATTGCTCCGCTTTCTTGTAAGCATTTGGTGTTGTCAGTTTTTTTGGATTTTAGCCATCCTAACAGGTGTGTAGTATCTTGTTTTAATTTGTGATTTTTTTAATGACATATGATGTTAAGCTTCTTTTTATGTGCTTATTTGCTATCTGCCTATGTGTTTGGAGAGATGTCTGTCAAATTGTTTCCTAATTTTTGATCAGGTTGAGTGTTTTCTTATTGTTGAGTTTTAAGAGTTCTTTGTATATTTGGGTAAAAGTTATTTGGCAGATATACAGTTTATCTCTTCATTCTCTTGAGTGTCTTCTTCAGAGTGAAGTTTTAATTTTAATGAAGCCCAGCTTATCATTTTTTCTTTCATAGAGTGTGCTTTTGTTGTTTCTAAAAACTCACACCCAAACCCAATGTCACCTAGTCTGTTTCCTACATATCTTGCAGAAGTTTTGTAATTTTCTAATTTCCATGTAAGATCTACGCTGAGTTAATTTTTTTAAGGAGCTTCTTTATTCTTGGATACAAATGACCACAAATTTCAGCATCATCTATTGAAAAAACTATTATTTCTCCATTGAATTTTCTTTGCTCCTTTGTCAAAGATTAGTTGACTACATTTGTGTGGGTCTACTTCTGAGTTCTCTATTCTGTTCTATTGATCATTTATCTGATTTTTTTCCTCAGTACCTTACTGATGTGATTGTTGTAGCTTTACAGTAGTAAGTCTTAAAACCAGGTAGTGTTAGTTGCCTGACTGTGTTCTCCTTTTTACCTTGTGTTATGTGGTCTGTGCCTTTTGTCTTTCTATGTAAACTTTAGGACCAATTTTTCATATTTACAAAATTACTTGGTGATATTTTTCTTGTGATTGTGCAGAATCCATGTAGATCAAGTAGTGAAGAATTGATATTTTAACATTATCAAGTCTATCTATGAATATGAAGTATCACTTCATTTATTTGTCTTCTTTGATTTTTTTCATCAGAGTTCTGTAATTTTTTTTGTATAGATCCTATATATATATATGTTGTTAGATTTGTGTCCAAGTATTTAGTTTTTGGTGCTGATACAAATGATATTTTGTTTTTAATTTCAAATTTCAATTGTTCATTGCTAGTGTGTAGGGAGCAAATTGATTGTTGTATATTAATCTTATATCCTGTGCCCTTGCTGTAATCACTTATTAGCTCTAGACTGTTTTGGTCAGTCCTTTTGGATTTTCTACATAGGTAATCATGTGATCTTCAGACAAAGATACTATATTTCTTCCTTCCCATCTGAGTTATCCCATTAGGTAGAATTTCCAGTATAATGTTGAAGAGTGATTGCCTTATTCCTGATCTTGGTGGGGAATCTTCGAGTTTCTCAACATTAAGCGTAGTGTTAGCTGTGTGTTTTTTTTTTTTGTAGATAATTTCTTTAAATCAAGTTGAAGAAACACTTGGAAGTTTCCCTCTTTTCCTAGTTTTCTGAGTATTTGTATTATAAATGGACAATGGATTTTGTCAACTACTTTTTTTCCATCTATTGATATAATCATATTATTTTTTTATTTACCTGTTGATACAATGGATTACATCAATTAATTTTTAAGTTGAGCCATCCTTGCAAGCCTGGAATAAATCCTACTTGTGTTTGTATTGTATAATTTTTTTTCCATTGTTAAGTTCTATTTTCTAATATTTTGTTGAGGATTTTTGTATCTATGTTGATGAGAGATATTGGTGTATAGTTTTTCTTTCTTTTAATGTCTTTGTCCAGTTTTGATGTTAAGGCAATGTTGGCATCATAGAATGGGTTAGACAGTGTTCTCTCTGCTTCTGTCTTCTGCATTGCATTATAGATAATTGATATCATGTCTTTCTTAGAAAGATATGTTTGGTAGAATTTGCCAGTGAAACCATCTGTGCCTGGTACTTTCTTTTTAAGAAGTTTATTAAAAATGAATGTGACTTATTTAATAAAAATAGGCTTGTTTATATTATATATTTTTCTTTATGTGAGCTTTGGGTTTTGTGTCTTTTAAGGAATTGATTTATTTTATCGAAATTATCAAATTTGAAGGCATAGAGGTGTCCATAATATTCCTTTATTATCCTTTTAATGTCTGTGAGATCAGTAGTGACATTCCCTCTTTCATTTCTGGCATTGATAATTTATATGTTCTCTATTTTTACTTGGTTAGTTTGACTAGAAGTTTATGAATTTTATTGGCCTTTTAAAAAACTAGATTTTGGTTTTACTGATTTTCTCTATTAGTTGCCAGTTTTAAAGTTTATTGTTTTCTGTTTTATTTATGATTATTTTTTTCCTTCTGTTTGCTTTAGGTTTATATTTTTCTTCTCTGCCTCGTTTCCCAAGGCGAATGCTTAGATTATTGGTTTTGATTTTTTCTGTTCAAAAATGTACATTCAACACTATATATTTATTTCTAAGCACTGATTTCACTGTGTTCCAATATTTTGATAGGTTGTATTTTCATTTTTATCTAGCTTTAAATATTTTTAAAAATTTACCTTGGAACTTCTTAAAACTACCTGCAATTTTGAAAAGCATTATATAGTCTTCAAATATCTTAGAATTTTTCTCACTATCGTTCTGGTAATGATTTCTAATTAAATTCCATCATTGTTTGAGAGCATACTCTTAAATTTGTTAAGGTGTATTTTATAGCCCAGAATGTGGTCTCTTTAGAGAATTTTTATGTGAGCTTGAGAAGAACGTGCATCCAGCTGAATTGACTGGATGAATTATTCTATAAATATTAATTAGATCCAGTTAACTGTTGGTATTGTTCAGCTCAACTCTATCCTCATTGATTTTTTGCATGGTGGATCTGTCAATTACTGATAGATAGGTGTTATAGTTTCCAGTTTTAATAGTGGATTCATCTATTTCCTTTTTCAGTTCTATCTATTTTTGCCTCATGTAATTTGATGATCTGTTGTTAGATGCACATACCTTAAAGATTGTTGTCTTCTTGGAGAACTGACATTTTTTCAGCATTGTGTCATGCTCCTCTTTATTTCTGACAATTTTCCTTGCTCGAAAGACTGCTTTGACTGCAATTAATATAATGTGTTTGAATGGTGTATCTTTTCCCCTCTCTTTTAATCTATCTGTGTATTTATAATTAAAATGAGTTTTTTAAAAACAGAAGACATACAGTTAGTTCTTGGATTTTTGTCTTGGTTCTATAATCCACTGCGACAGTTTCTATCTTTTTATTAGTATATGTAGACTTTTCACATTAAAGTTTACTATTGATATAGTTAGATTAATAGCTATAATATTAGTAGCTGTATTCAATTCATTGCCCTTGTTCTTTCTTTTTTATCTTTTCCTTCTTATCTGCCTTCTCCGGTATTAACTGAACATTTTATGTGACTCTATCTTTTCTCTTCTCTTAACATATCAATTGTATGTGGAGATGGGAGACAAAGAAAAGTCAGTGAAGGGGTACAAAAATACAATTAGACAGAAGGAGTAAGTTTTAGTATCAATAGTACAGTAGAGACATTATAGTTAACAATAATTTATTATATATTTCAAAAACAACCAGAAGAGAACAATTGTAATGTTCCCAACACAAAGAAATGATAAGTTTTGGGTGACAGATATCACAATTACCCTGATTTGATCATTATACATTGTATACAGGTATCAGAATATCACATGTGCCTCAAAATATGTACAACTATTATATATTAATAAAAATATTGGTTGCCATAGCGTGTAACATACATTTACAATAATCTAAGTACACTTTTAAATAACACTACACTACTTCACAGGTAATGAGGGTACCTTATAACAGAGTATTCCAAATTCATCCCATCACTTTATAATATCACTCCATTCATTTCCATCTGCTGTAATCACCCAATACATTGTTGTTGTTATTATTACTGTGAATAAAGTTATATTTTTAGATCAATTAGAAATAATAAAAGATTGTATTTATCCTTCACTATTCCCTTCTTAGATGTTCCTCTTTTCTTTAAGTAGATCTGAGTTTCTGATGTGCATAATTCTTTCTTTATGAAGAACTCCTTTTAACATTTCTTGCAAAGCAGATCTACTGCTTTGTTTGTCTCTCCAGTTTTCAGGGTGGCGGTTTGTCTTGCAATCTCAATTCTCTATTGTTTTTGTTAGTTCAGCTGTTTTCCTGTTATGAGGAAATGAGTGATGACTTCCAAGCTCTTTACATGTTGGAGTTAAAACCAGAAGCCATAACCTCTTTAATAACATACATCAGGTCACGATTGTGGTTTATTTATATGATGGAAATGAATGAACTATCAATATGTGCAGCAATATAGATGGCTATAGTTTTATGTGGAAGAAGTCAGGCACAAAAGAATACTCACTGTATGATTCCAATTATATGAAGTTCGAAACCAGGCAACACTAAACTACAGTACCCCTATGAGATTTCATTATCATAGTATACTGTGAAGAGGAAAAACTGAATATTAATTGAGAGAAATAGAGGCAATTCTGAGGCACTGAACATTTTCTATATACTGAATTCCTTAGTCTACTCCCTTTCTCTTCTAGGATCAGTCCTCTGATGTGGTTTGCCTCGGTTTCCACATTTGGATTATCCAGATAGACATTGCTTGAAGAAAGGGGTGGAGTAAATGGAAACCACAGCTCCTAGCTTACTTGGTTGCATTCTGATGCTGCCTGATTCTTCCCTTCTGTAACATCACTACAGAAAATTTCAAAAACAGAAAAATTAACTGGTAATCCTTCTCTTCTAAAATAAACTGCTGAACAAATTTTTAGATATTTTTATTTTTCAGCCTTTGTCATACATATGTATAAATTTTTTAATTGTGATAAATATACAGAACAAACAATTACCATTTTAACCATTTTAAGGTGTACAGCTCAATGCTGCTATAGTATTTACAATGTTGTGCAGTCATCACCAGTATCTTGTTCCAGAAAGTTTTCATTAACCCAAAAGGAAACCTTGTATGTATTAACAGTCACTCCCCTCCACATTCCTCAAACTCTGGCAACCGCTATGCCTGACTTTTTGTCTCTATTGAATTTGACAATTCTGGATATTTCATGCTGAGCAAACATGAGCGAACAAGAACAATTAAGTGTATAAGTGTATTTAGTTTTATTTTAACTTAATATATACTTCAAGTATTTTTCCACATCTTTGTAACCCTCATTTTAAGTGGTGCATATTCCCTGGTAAAGTATCCTAGCTGACTTCATAATTTTCTCTTTGGAGGTTGTTGTAAAAATGTTTTGTAACTCTTTCTGGGTTTTGTTGTGATAACTAACACCATGATGAACATATTTATGCTTATAACTTTTTTCCAAGTTGTAGTTATTTGTTTGGAATTGATTATCATATGTGGGATATGATATGGAAGCATCAAATATGGAGGTAATCTTCAAACTCTCTTTTAGCATTTCAAAACTGATTGTTTAAATAGGATTATATTAATTGCCAGTAATGGTCATAATCTTCCTTAATATTATTTTGGAGTCTCCTTGGTTTGTGACATATGACTTTGAAAACAAAGATGTGTTTAGCTCTTTCATTCTCTCACCACTGGCAGAGTGACTTTCTCAGAAAAACTGGCATATCAAGCCAGATAACATTTCCAATTTATCGCTTCCGTGGAAGTGGCTGCAGGATAAGAACAAATACAGTCTGTGTTCAATCTATTCAATTAGAACAGAACAAGGAATTTATTTCAACACATACAAATCAGCAAATCCCATTCTGGTTGAATCCCATTTAGCATTTATGTAGGCTTAATTAAATCACCAATGGGGTTTCTTACAAAAAGAACCGCCTTCTGGAAATATACTTGCTAAATACTCTTGAACAATGGCTGAGGGGAAATAAATAAGTGGCATGGGCTGGTTCTCGGATTCCATGGCATCTCCTCCAAGTTCTTGATCTCTGCGACCTCTGCTAGAGCTAGGAGCTTGCAAGCAAAGAAGGAGCTGAGTCCAAAGTGAGGGCGGAGCTAGGTTAGTGGGACACTATGCTACTGGATTCATAAGCATCACACCATCTGCGCTGCCTTCTATTGGCCTGCCCTTCAGGAGCTAGCCTGCCTTCTGACACAGGACCAAGACTTTTCTAGATAAACAACCCAGCCCTTGTCGAAGTGGAGAGAGTCCCTACCAAAAGGGAGAAGGGGGCCATTACAACCAGTAACAAGTTCCCTGTGCGTCCAAGGCAGTATGCTAATGTTGGAATATGGTAATAAACTGTCCACGCCAGTATTATAATATTCTGAGGAGCTTGGGCACATTTATGACCCCAGGACTTCGCTCTTTTTAAAAATTAATATAGATGCATTAATTTTTATTTTTTTATTTTTAATTTTAAAGATGTGGGGTACAATTCAGGGTTACGTATACAAATGTTCATTATGCAGCTACCGTTGTTGAGGTGTGCCCCCCTCCACTGGCAGATTCCCACTACTGCCAATACTGCCTCTCCCTCAACACCCCCCAGCAGTTTCCCACTACTGCCAATCCTTTTCTTATAGTATTACAATAATCGTTCAAGGTCCGCTTATGAGTGAGAACATGTGAAACTCAGTTCTTTGTTTGATTACTCAGTATTATAGATGCTAAGTCCATTCAGGTTGCTGTGAAGTTCATAATTTTGTCCTTCTTTATGGCTGCATAATATTCCATTGTGTATATATACCACATTTGTTTTACCTAGTCCTCTCTCAGTGGGTTGCACAGTTGGTTCCATGTTTTTGCTATTGTGAACAATGCTGCAATAAACATGTGTGTGCAGGTATCTTTTTCAAAGAGTGATTTGCCTTCCTCCGGGTATATTCCCAGTAGGGGGATTGTGGGGTTGTATGGAAGGTCGATTTTTAGATCTTTTAAGAATTGCCACACTTTTCCACAGAGGTTGTATTAGTTTACGCTCCCACCAACAGTGTAGAAGTGTCCCCTTTTCCAAGCATCCTCTCCAGCATGTTGTTTTTTTGAGTTATTGATGATGACCATCCTGACTGGAGTTGGGTGGTATCTCAGTGTAGTTTTAATTTTCATTCCTTTGATGACTAGTGAGGCTGAGCATTTTTTCATGTATCTGTTGGTTGCTCATATGTCTTCTTTTGAGGGATGTTTATTCATATTTTTTGCCCACTTTGTAATGGGGCTGTTTGCTTTCTTCTTTTCGGGACGTTTGAGTTCCTTGTAAAACCTAGATATTAGGCCTTTGTCAGACATACAGTTGGCAAATATTTTTCCCAGTCTTTGTGCTGTCTCCTTGCTCTCTTGATGTTTTCTTTGGCTTTGCAGAAGTTTGTCAGATTGATGAGGTCCCACTTGTCTATCTGCCCATGCCATAATAGTTCACTCTTGATTAGTTGAGTATCTCACTATCTTTCTAGTATGGCTACATAACTTTTTTGAGCACACCCATGGAGAGAAGTACTGTCATTCTCTCCACTATACAGGGAAGGAATTAGACTAAGAAAAGTTAAGGGATGAGGGTTAAACCCAGATCTTTTCTGTATATTTTCTGAGTTTAAACTTTTAACTATTACCTTGTGTTCAGATTCTGGAGAAAAGAAACCTAAAGACAACTTTCCTAGAAGAATGTACCTTTTATATGGAATCCCAGGAATGCACCAACACAATTGCCCATGCATGTTCTCTTTCCCTAAAACTTGGATTTCTGTATTTCAAAGCCTTTAGGAGAACCTTGCAGTTAGAACTGGAGGTGCAATCTAGCATATTACAAGGTTGGCAGAGTGAGAGGAGTTTAAAAGATTGTGCTTCATTTAGTCAAACTTTGTCTACCTAACTTTTCATTGAACTCCCAAATCTTTAAGAATTTTGAACTGCTAGTTTTAGGGAAAACGACAGCAAATAGATTCCTTCCCCTGAAGGTTAAAAGAACCATGGAATCAGCTCATCCATCCCCCTCAGCTTACAGATGAAGACCTAAGAAGTCATCCTGCCAGGATCACACCCAGCCAGAGCCAGCACTTCAGTCATTATATGCTGAGCCCCGTGCTTCTTCCAAGAGAGCAATACCATTTCTACTCTCTTTTTGTAAGGCAGGGAATGACATTTCCCTGGGACTGATGAGTTTCGACTCAGACAATTCATATTTACAAAGATGTTAACTCCATTTGCTCTGCTTTGCAGGCCCCAGGTGGTGGTGATGTGGTAGGTTAATAGCCTCTTTGAATATGGAGACATGAGAATTGGGAAGCAGCTGAGGGTAATAGAAAAATAAAATTGCAAGTTGAAGACTAGGGTTAGGATCCTGGTTCTGCCACTTGCTACTTGTTCGGTCTTGAAGAACTGTATAATCTTTCTGACTCTGTGCCATTTATCACTGTATACCTGGTGTCTATGGAAGAGTCTGGCACATACTAGGTGATACTTACATACCTTCAAGCATTACTTGAAGAAGTCATAGAGTAATCATTTTCGTAGTGTCTGCTATCAGACAACCTGTTTCAAGGCTAAACATGTGGCTATAAAAAATAATGTCATATTGTTAAACCTCAATTTTATTGTGAAGAAAATAAGGATAATAATAGGACCTACTCCAGGTTTGTTGAGAAGAGTAATGAAAAAATGCAGACATAGAACTTGATGCTTAGGAAATGCTCAGTAAGCTTTTTTGTTGTTGTTACGACATCTTTCCATGCACATGTGAGGATGGGGCAGCCAGAGATGGAGTGGGAAATTTCAGAAGGAACCTTATTTTGAATGGTCTTGAGTGTCACACTGTGGAATTAAACTTATTTTAACATCAAATTTTATAAAAACAGTTTTTAATTGTGTAAGTCTTGCTTCTACCATGCTAGAAATGTATCTAACACAAGCACATCAGGAAGGCCAGTACAACGTCCATGCCTCCTTCCCTCCTATTTTTCATTTTCCTTTCTTCCTTTTTTCCTTCCTTCTTCAGCCTGGACCTTCGATGACATATATCATTTGCAGTTCTTGCTTTTTACAAACAAGCTCCCAATTGCCCCTTCTTGAAGCCAATTTGCCCAACCCAGGCAAATTGGGTGGTGAACACAGAAACGAGTTTAAGCTCCTTCCACTTGGCAGAAAAGCAACCCTCCTCCTACTAGTCTTATGAAAATCTTATTTCTTGTCATCAAGGTAGTAGGAGCCTTTTCTTCAGCCTTCTCCTCCTCTCATCCTGTCTGATTCATGTGTTGATGTCTCGACTGTGAGCCAGCTGCTACAATGAACTGTGATATCACAGGCAGGATTTATTAGTAGCAAAAGCATCTGTCAGGAGGGAGTAGGAGAAGGTAGGAAATGTTCCACAGTGAGAGAGATAGTCCAAGCTCAAACTGGGACAATGGATAAAACTATTGCTGCACTGTTATTTATTAGTGCTTTAAAAAAATTTTTAAAGCCTATGAACCAAGTACTTTCAAACACATTAGCTTCAATTTTCTTAATGGCTCTATGAAGCATGTATTATTATTTCTATTTCAGAGATTAGGAAACTAAGATTCAGAGGCATTAGTAGCTTGCCTTAGTTTGCATATCTAGTTATTCAGTCCTTAATAAAGGTAGGGTTTAAACTTAGATCTGAGGAAATACAGTCTATACTTTTAACCTGAACTTTCTCTCATTCAAAGACCCTTCTCCAGTTGATAAAGAATTGAGAAACAATTTCTCAGACATTATCAGGGACGAGAATAGGCATTATATATCAAGGCAAGTAGAGAAAGGTGTAAGGATTGACTCATGGTTTATGCAGGAATCAGGGGCAGAGAGCCCTGGCTGAGATGGGGCAGAAGACTTATCCTCTAGGTCATAACAGGTACTGAAAATCTCAACTGGGGTGCAGATACTGACCCCCATAGGTGCAAATAAGCAACTAAGGCCTTGTATCAAGGCAGACACTTAATTGCAACAGTCAGAGATGTTATAAGACCCTAGCAACAGACCAATGAAACAAAACAGATATTCCAGAAGCAAAAATTTGACTCTCAACCAACTCGTCTTCAACAAAGCCACCAATAGCAACAACTGGGCTAAGGAGATATATTTAGCACATGGTGCTGGGAAAACAGGCTGGTCACATGCAGAAAAATGAAACTGAACCTCTATCACCATAAACAAAAATCAGCTCAAAATGGATCAAATACTTAAGCATAAAACCTCAAACTATAAGAATATTAGAATAAAACATAGAGAACATCGTTATGTACTTGGGAGTAGGCAACAAATTCTTGACCAAGTCCCCAAAAGCAAATGCCATAAAAGGTAAGATAGATAAGTGGAACCTCATCAAACTGAGAAGTTTTTGCACAGCAAAAGAAACCATTAAGAGAGTAAAGAGACAACCCACAGAATGGGAACAAAAAAATATTAGCAAATTATGCATCTGACAAAGGCCTAACATTCAAGATCTACAAGGCACTCAAATGAAGTGAAAGGAAGGAAAAAAACCAAACAACCCCATTTAAAAAAAGACAAGGGACATGACCAGACATTTCTCAAAAGATGACATACAAGCAGCCTACAGACATGAAAAAATGTTCAACCTCACTAATCATCAGAGAAATGCATATCAAAACTACAATGAGATACAAACTAACTCTCATAAAAACCGCCATTATTAATAAGTCAAAAAACAATAGAGGCTGGTACAAGTGCGGAGAAAAAGGAACGCATCTATGTTGCTGGTAAGAATGCAAGTTGTTCAACCACTTTGAAAAGCAGGGTGGCGATTCCTAAAAGAACTAAAAATTGACCTTCCGTGTCATCCAACAGTCCCTGTCCTGGGAATATACCCAGAGGAACATAAATTGTTCTACAAAAAGACACCTGCACATGCATGTTTATTGCCACTCTATTCATACTAGCAAAAACATGGAACCAACCCTACTGCCCATCCAAAGTGGCCTGACTAAAGAAAATGTGGTACATATACATGATGGAGTATTACACAGCCATTAAAAAAGAACAAAATCATGGACTTCGCAGCAAACTGGATGGAGTTGCAGACCATCATACTAAGTGATCTGTCACAGAAACAAGGAACTGCATGTTCTCACTCATAAGTGGGCCCTGAACATTAATCACACTAGCAAAGGAAGAGATGGGCAATCACTGGGCACTGCTAGGGGAGGGAGGGAGGGAGGGAGAGAAGGAGGTAAGGGACATGTAACAACACAGGGTACCTGGTCCTATACTAGGGGGAATGAGGGCCAGTTAGAAGCTCAAACTTGCATGCAGTCTACTCACGTAGTTAATACTCACTTGTACCCCATGTCTCTACAATGAAATAAAATTTAATAAAAAAAGAAAAGAAAATGCAGCCTAAATGCCAGCTATCATGGGGAGGCATGAGGTTTTGGTAGTCCAAGGAGGGGACAAGTAACAACTTGAAGTGTTCCTGTCAAGGAAGTCTTCATGGAATAAGTGATATGAAAGAGAAAGCATTAGCTATGAGAATGAAGGAATGGGAGATGAAGGGAAAGCTAAGTACAAGGATCAGCAGGTGCCAAGGCTTGGAGGTGAGAAACACCCTGATGCAGATGGAAAAAAATCAGTTAGATTGGAGGGTGAAGTGCAAATAACGGTGTGGAAGAGAGAAATTTGGAAAGATGAAAGAGGAGTGAAAAATCTAAAAGCGCTTTTAAAACCCTGATAGGAAATTTGAAAAAGTATAAAAACCAAAGAGCCCTGCCTTTTGTTTGAAAAAGAAAGCAAGTTCTACAACACTGGACCCAAGTTGCTGTGTACCTTGGAGCCAATGAATAGCCATCCTGTTTATGATGACTGGTATATTTCAGTTTTTCAAACCTTCTCCCCTACCCCATGCTAGCAGACCTTGCTAAAACATTTGGGTTTAATTTTGAGTAGTTTTGTGCAAGAGAGAGGCATGATCTTGGGTTTGTAAACGCCACTCTGACTTTTCTCTGGAGAGGAGAGATTAAAGGTAAATTAATTAATTGGTTATCAAGGTTATATAGGTGGGAAATAATGGTGGCTTGAATGATGATGATGGTGGAGATGGAGGAAAGATTACAGAATGGAGACCGGAGAGTGTATTAGTCAAGGTTCTCTAGAGAAACAGAATCAATTGTGTGGAAAGGTGGAGACAGAGAAAGAAAGAGAAGAGGGAGGAGGGGGGACAGAGAGACAGAGAGAGAGACAGAGAGAGATTTTAAGGAACAGGCTCACATAACTGTGGACACTGGCAAATCCAAACTCTGCAGAGTAGACCGGCATGCCGAAGACCCAGAAATAAGTTGTAGTTTGAATCTGAAGGCATTCTGCATGATAAATTCGAATCTGAAGACAGTCTGCATGCTAAATTTCTTCCTAGTCCAGGGAAGTCGGTCTTTTTCTATTAAGATTTTGAACTGATTGGATGAGTCCCACCCATATTTTAGTGGGTTATCTGCTTTACTTAATGCCAGTTGATTTAAATGCTAATCTCACCTAAACAAATACCTTCACAGAAACATCTAGATTAATGTTTGATTAACTATCTGGGTAGTGGCCTGGCCAAGTTGACACATACAATCTACCATCACAGGGAGAACATTTTAATATATAAACTCCTATTAGAGATGCAAGAGTGAGTATTAGATAGACCAGGGATCACCCAGCTAGAGCCCTTGGGCAAAATGTTGCTTTCCATCTGTTTTGGTAATAAAGTTTTATTGAATACAGATATATCCATTCATTTTTATATTGTTGATGGCTACATTTATGCTACAACAGAGTTGAGTAGTTGTGATGGAGACCCTATGACCTGCCAAGGCTAAGATATTTACTACCTGGCCTTTTGTGGAAAAGGCATGCTGACTCCTAATATAGACCATTAAACACAAATGTCTAGAACTCAACTATCAAGTCTGCAGGCATGAATGTGGAAGAGAGTGCAGATTAGAAATGACAGGAGTATCTGGACAGGGTTCCATGGTGCTTCAGCATGTATAGGACAAGCAAAGGAGTATGAGTGTATAAAGGAGTTGAAAAGAGTCAGTAGTGAGACTGAAGGAAAACCAGAAGAATATGGTATTACAGCAACTCAGAGGGAAAAATATCTTGGGAAAGAGTTAGGCTATGTCCAATTCTGCCAAAATGCAAAGTGAATGGGGATTCACATACCCTCTGCATTTTAGAACATTATAGGATAGGGAAATGATGATTTTGAACAGTATCAGTGAAGTTTTAGAAAAATAAACTAGGTTGATTTACATTTCCCTGGTGACTAGTGATATTGAACACTTTTTCCTGTTAGTCATTTAAATGTCTTCTCTTGAGAAATGTCTATGAAAGTCTTTTGTCTTTTTAAAAATTGGGTTACTTGTGTTTTTTGCTCTTAACTTCCTTCTGTATTCTGGATATTAATCCCCTTAGATGCATAGTTTGCAAATATTTTCTGCCATTCTGAAGGTTGTCTCTTCACTGTATTCATGTTTTTTTCCTTTTGCTTTGTAAAGCATTTTAGTTTGATGTAATCTTATCTTTTTTTATTTGTATAAAATTAAGGGGTACAAAGTGCAGTTTTGTTACATAGATATAATGAATAGTGGCAAAGTCTGTGCTTTTAGTGTAACCACCACTTAAATAATGTATGCTGTACCCATTAAGTACATCCTTTAGCTCTTTTTACTTTTTTATTCTCTCAAGTCTTCAGTGTTTATCATTCCACACTTTATGTCCATGTGTACACATTATTTAGTTCCCAATTATAAATGGGAACATATTGTATTCGACTTTCTGTTTCTGAATTAATTCACTTAAGATAACAGCTTTCCACAATCCCATTCACAATAGCCAGGAAAAAAAATTAAATACCTTGGCATCTTCTTAACCAGGGATGTGAAAGACCTTTACAATAAAAACTACAAAACACTGTTCAAAGAAATCAAAGATGACACAGACAAATGGAAAAATATTCCATGCTCATGGATTGGAAGAATCAACATTGTTAAGATGTCCATCCTACCCAAGGAAATCTGCAGATTTAATGCAGTACCCATTAAATTGCCAGCAACATTCTTCTCAGACCTGGAGACGACAATACAGGAATCCATATGGAAACATAAACGACCACGAATCATCAAAACAATCCTCAGGAAAAAAAAAGGCAACAACAACAGCAACAAAAAACTCGAACACACACACACACAAAGCAGGAGGTATCACTGGTATTGGTACAAGAACAGACATATAGACCAATAGAACAGGATAAAGATTCCAGAAGCAAATCCTCAATTTCTCAACCAATTCATCTTCAACAAAGCCTCCACCACCAATGACTGAGGAGAGGAGAAACTTTTCAGTAAATGATGCTGGAAAAACTGACCACATGCAGAAGATTAAAACAAGAGCCCTACCTATCTCCATACACAAAAATCAACTCCAAATGTATCAAAGACCTAAATGTAAAACCTCAAACTATAAGAAACTTAGAAATTGCAGGAGATACCCTTATGGAAATTGGAACTGGCAATCAATCCTGATCAAAACCCCAGCACCCATGCCATAAGAGATAAGATAGACAAGTGGGACCTCATCAAACTGACAAGCTTCTGCAAAGCCAATGAAACCACCAAGAGAGTGGGGAGACAGCCTACAGACTAGGAAAAAAATTTGCCAATTCTATGTCTTACAAAGGCCTACAAAGGATCTACAAGGAACTCAAATGTGCCGAAAAGAAAAAAATAAACAGTCCCATTACAAAGTGGGCAAAAGATATGAATAGATAGTTCACAAAAGAAGACGTACAAGCAGCCAACAGATACATGAAAAAATGCTCAGCCTCACTAGTCATCAAAGAAATGCAAATTAAAACTACACTGAGATACCACCAAACTCCAGTCAGAATGGCTATCATTAATAACTCAAAAAACAACAGATGCTGGAAAAGATTTGGCAAAAAGGAAACACTTCTACACTGTTGGTGGAAGTATAAATTAGTACAACCTCTGTGGAAAACAGTGTGGCGATTCCTAAAAGATCTAAAAATTGACCTTCCACATGACTCTGCAATGCTTCTACTAGGAATATACCTGGAAGAACTCAAATTACTCTATAAAAAAGATATCTGCACACGTATTTTTATTGCAGCATTGTGCACAGCAGCAAGAACAAGGAACCAACCATGCTGTCCATCAAAAGAGAACTGAATTTTAAAAAATGTGATACATATACACAATGGAATATTGCGCAGCCATAAAGAAGAGCAAAATCATCAACTTCATGACAACCTGGATGGACTTAGAGTCTATAATATTGAGTGATCTTTCACAGAAACAAAGAAATGAGTTTCACTTGTTCTCACTCAAAAGTGGATCTTGAACAATTATTGTAATACTATAAGAAAGAATTGGCAGTAGCAGGAAACTGCTGGGACGGGTGCGAGGAAGTGGAATTGGTGGTAGTGGGAATCTGCCTGGGAAGGGAGGGCACACCTCATCAACAAGGGTACCTGCATAATGAACATTTGTATGCCTAACCCTGAATTATACCACACATCTTTAAAATAAAAATAAAATAAATAAGTAATTATAAAAAATAAAATTAAATAAAAAAGGTAATGGCTTCCAGTTGCATCCATGTTGCTGCAAAGACAAAATTCCATTCTTCTTTATGGCTGAATAATACTCCATTATGTGTGTGTGTGTATCACATTTCTATGTTCAATCAATTGACAGATACTTAAGTTGATTCCTTATCTTTACTATTGTGAATAGTGCTGCGATAAACATGCGAGTGCAGGTATTGTTTTGATATAGTGATTTTCCCCCTTTCTAGTAGATACCCAGTAGTGAGATTGCTGGATCAAATGTAGCTCTATTTTTAGTTCTTTGATAAATTTCTATATTGTTTCTCATAGAGGTCACACTAATTTACATTCCCACCAAAAATGTATAGGCATTCCCTTTTCTCCTCTTCCTCACCAGCATTTGTTATTTTTTGACTTTCTAATAATAGCCATTCTGACTGGTGTAAGGTGATATCTCATTGTGGTTTTAATTTGCATTTCTCTTATGATTAGTAATGTCAAACATTGTTTATATGCTTCTTGTCCATTTGTATGTCCTATTTCGAAAAATGTCTATTCATGTCCTTTGCCCATTGTTTAATGGGGTTATTTGGTTTGTTGTTATCATTGTTGTTTTGTTTGAGTTTTTTGTAAATTATGCAAGTTGGTCCCCTGTTGCATGCATAGTTTGCAAGTATTTTTTTTTTCCCATTCTATACATTGTCTGTTCACCTTGTTGATTATTTCTTTTGCTGTGAAGAAACTTTTTAGTTTAATTAAGCCCCATTTGTTTGCTTTTGTTTTTGTTACTTGTCTGAGTCATGAATTTTTTGCCTAGATCAATGTCCAGAAGGCACCTATGTCCCCAGGTTTCCTTCATATGCCTAGTAATTTTTCTGTTGAATGCTGGACATTGCACATGAAAAGATATTGAATCACTTGATGATGATATTTTCCTCCAGAGTATTTATTTTAGCCACTGGAAGTCAGTCAGATTGTGGTAGATCACCTTAATTGAATCAGGTATTGAGATAATTGAAGACGTGGTTTCAGACAGTGAGGTTCTGTTTCTCGTTTACCTTTAATTTTAGTGTACAGCCCTTCAGGAGTCCCTGCTGGAGGTTTCTGAGTATTTTCAGGTTCCTGAATTTCAATGTTTGTTTTGCAGCTCTGTGAGCCTGCCAAAACCTCTGCTTATATTCTCAGCTTCTTAACAGAAACTTGTGCTCAATTTCTTAATCTTGCCCTATGATACTTATGAATTGGTAAATGCCTCTAGGGAAAAATGGACTAGAGTTCCAGGCTTATTTCTTTGAGCTTTCCTTTTCACTGGCATCTTGGTCCCGCAAATTCTAATTGCTTTGATAACTTTGAACCCCAATTTTCATTTATCTAGCCCCAGGAGAGCCCCTGGGAGAGATCTTTTCAGCTGTCATTTTCTGCTCTAGTTTGACCTCTTCCCTTGTGCTATTATAACACTTCAATGTCTCCAGGGATAATTGAGTGTAGAAAACTAAGCTTCTCTTATAAGGTCCTATCTCTCCAGGACCTTGACTTGTCAGATCTTGGCTGCCTTGATGACTCTTTTCTGTCCCCAAATGAATGAGGTGTGTGTTTTGTATTTCATTCTTTTTAGATACTGTTAGTGGAGTAACATGTCTGTTGTCAATTCACCCACTGTATCTTGGGCAGGGTTTAAATATTTTTATTGTTCCATGGAAATTATTAGGACATGTATACATGCTGCTGGGAATTATTCTTTTTTTTGTTGAGTTGAAGTTTCACTCTTGTCACCCAGGCTGGAGTGCAGTGGCACGCTCATGGCCACTACAACCTCAACCTGCTGGGCTTAGGCGATTCTTCAGCCTCAGCCCTCTAGGTAGCTGGAACTACAGATACTGGGAATGATTCTACAGATCTAGAGAAAATAGTGATGAAGAGTAAAGGAAAATATCATGCAAAATTCTGGCAAGAAACACCTGGCATACCCAAAGGTTAAATGCAAGGACTTCTTATCAAGGTGAGGGCAGTGAAATACCAGGGATAACATTGAAGGAAAGGTATGAACACATATGGGTCTGAAAGTCAGAGAGGAAGGGATAATGAAAGGGGAAGCCAGAATGTGGGGGCTTCTCAACAAAAGCTGTGGCTAAGAGGAAAATTGGTCTTATTATATCTGTGGTCAGGCAATTCAGAACGTGAAACACAGAGACACTCGTCTTTCTGATTACACGCTGTGGTCTCCTGATTGTGCCTCCAGTTAGACCAAGTCTAAGAAACTTTGAATGATGTGTCCTATACAGGTCAGCCTCCCAGCATACAGAAAAGGTAAAAGAATGGATGTGGGGCAGAGGCAACAGAGAACAATCAGTACATTGGAGACTAACTCAGGGCATACAGTTTTTGATAAAACAAGAGGAAGTGAAATTCAGAATGTAAAGGATTGGCCTAAAACTGGAGGAAGGGTATTTTCTTCACCTCTTTTTTAAAAAAAGTATTCTCAAGTATAAAAGTTACTGCTTTATAGCTAATAAATATTTTTGTTGTGATAAAATATACATAAAACAAAAATCTACCATTTAAAGTGTACAATTGCATTAAGCACATTTACACTGCTATACAAACAATGGCACTACCCATCTCCAGAAATTTTCCAGTATCCCAAAGCAAAACTCAGCATTCTTTAGATATTAACTCATTCCTTCCTCCGTCTTATATGCTTTGCCTTAGCAGAAGGAAAATCTACAAAAGAAGGAATAGTTACGGGTTGATTTGAGGTGTGGTAATGAAGAATTTTCTTCGGTTATTTCTATTGTCTCAAAATATGTGAAGTCATATCACTATGTGAGAATGAGTGCTATAGGGAGCAAGAATGCAGGGCTTGAAGGGTAAAGAGAAATTAAGAAATTACTGTCTAGAGGACAAGAGGTAGTCTTACTGGAGAGATGTGGTCTGATGGCAGAGCAGTATCGAGTGTCCATGTGAGGTCTGTGGTCATGAATTTTAAGTGGAACTCGTTGGTCTGCTTATTGAATTTTTCTCCACTAATGTTTAGCTAGCCATCTGAACAAGATGAAGAAGAGAGAGGGAAGAAATTTAAGACGCTTTAAAGGGAGTCATTAAAAAATGGGTCATGAAATCTAAGCTAGTGAAGGAGGCAAAAGAAGGTAGATGATTAATGAATAATGGAAAGGAGATGTGACCAATGGACTGAAGGATTGTAAAGACGAAAGAATTATTGCATTGCGGGTCCTGGAATGATTGGGCAAGAATATTAAGTGATAAGCTTAAACTGAGTTGTCTGTCATTTATCTCAGAAGTGGAATAGGGATAAAATTACCAGTATGCAAAGTTCAGAGTATGAACATTGGAGGAGGTAACAGGAGTGGTGTAAAACAAGTTTGCATGCATAAACTTTTAAGCTACCAAGAATGATGGCTTAAAAAGAAGAAGAGTTGGGATGGGAAGAAAGATCGTGAGCCAGGAGCTTATATACTCAGTGGATAAAGAAATGCAGGGAGTATCTTCTTTGATTTTTACCCCCCCCACCACACATACCCCTTAACCTTGCCAGAAGGTTTTCAGTGTCCAAAAGAATAAGCCTTCTACCCTTAAAATAGCTGTGGACCAGCATGAGATAATTCTCAGGAATTCAGCTGGATTTCGATGTATCTCACTTTGAGAAGAGATTCTAAGGCATTGGCAAAGTCAATATTGAATTGAATCTAGCTTGTACATAGTCAAATTCTCTCTCATTATTAAAAAAATCTAAAAGACCTTCATGGAAAGAAATAACTACATAGGACATTTTGACATTCTCCCCAATACCCATTTATCTTATTGAGAAAGAGCTATATAGTGTGGGAGGATTTGACCCTACTAATAGGTTAATTAGCATAAGGTCATTCTCCTTGGAAATGATTGGCTTAGAGTCAGGTAGGCAAACTGAGTTATACCAATCAGAGTGATGCTCAGGACTTTTTCTTTCTTTCTTTTTTAATGTTTGGAGAAAGAGCAGCTCTTTCAGACTTTGACAGGGCTTGTGTAGATATGAAGGCTAGATTTGCTTCAACTATTTGGCCACCATGAGAACAGAACTAGGAGGGTAAGACTAGAGGATGACAAAGTTAAAGAAGAATTCTGATCAAGAACCATGCTTGAAATCTAATGACTTTAGACTTCTTTTTGTTGTATGAACTCATAAATTCTGTCCATATGTAATCTAGTTTGTTTAGGTTTGCAGTAAATTGTACCTGGAAGCATCCTTACTAGCACAAAAATATTTGACACGTTCCCTTCTGTGCCTGTCAAATATAGCCACAGCAATAGCATCTTCAAGATGGAAGCTGATATTTAACTAGGACTGAAGCCTGACCAAGGCATACACAGATAAGCTAATGTTATGTTCTTGCAGTGCTTTGGCAAAAGTTCCCCAGTGGGAGTTCTCCAGTAAAAATCTGAATGCTGGGTGACCTGAGAATTTAATTTGAATTTCGATGCACCTGTTCTCACAAACATCACTCTGACACTGCCGACGGAGGCTCTGGTTTGGTTTCAGGCGAGGAACAGATATTGTGCAAACACACTTACCATCGTCAAAAATATTCTTCTCTGCATATACAAGCTTCATCCAGCATTCTTTTTTCTTCAGGCCGCTGCTCCTTGAGATCGGAGCTGATTTAAGCTGTTAGATTGTGAAATATAGCTTGCTCTGATGCCCCGAGGGAACTCAGCGGAGAGACCGCTGGCAGCTGATTAGGTCAGAAATGCAGCTGTATCAAACATGCCTATTGACAATCTGGCTTGAAAGCCAAGAGCTTTCCTTGCCTATTAGGCTTGCTCCAGTCAGCTTCATTGCTGTGCGCACCTAATGAGGAAAAAGACTCAGAAAGAGTTCATGGAAGAACAGCACCTCCCTCTAAACTGGCAACCAAGCTCACTGTTGCATAAAGTACCATTTGATTTACCTCGGGGAGGGAATATTGGTGTTTAAACAGCTGCAGGATCTAGGGAAGGAAACAGCTTAACTAGGCTCTCCTTTAGAAACCTGGGCTTATTAGAATAAGAAGCAAGCAGGATTCAGGAATAGAAAGTGCAATCCTCTTAGCCAATATTTTACTTAATACAAACAAAAAATAGTTTTAGCTACTGATTTCCTCAGCTCTGTTTGACTGTAGGTTGTGTTTGTTTTTTTGTTTTTGTTTTTTTATTTAACTTCTGCATGCAAGGCAGTCCTTCCCAGCAACTAAGACACAGGGCAGAAAATACACTAGGAGCTCCGTTTGCAAGGTTTGTCCAGAAATAGTATCTTAGATTTGTGTCTATTTTGCAGATTAGGAGGCTGAAGGTATGAAGTTACATAACTTATCCAAAGTCTTAGAGCTAATAAATGTTGCATTTGAAATATAACCCGAGTCCATTGGGTATACTCTTTTTCCTATAACAGTGATTCTCAGTCTTGCCTTATATATTGGAATTAACAGGAAACCCCTGATTCTAAATTTAAAAAATAAAAATAATTAAAAAAATCCAATTACCAAAAAAAAAAAAAATGACTGATAAAGAGATCCCACCCAAGGCCCCACCCAATTAATCAGAATATCTTAAGTGGGACTTGGGCATCATTCATACTTTTTTTTAAACTTCATCCCAGATGAGCTTCAGCTTCTACTAGGAGTGAAAAAAATGGAGCTATAGCAGAGATTCTCAAGTTTTCAGGCACATGCAAATCAGTGGGGAATCTTGTTAAAATGTGGATACTGATTCAGTTGATCTGGGGTGGGGTTTGAGAGACTGTATTTCTAAGAAGTCCACATTTGATGTTGATGCCAGTGGCCAAGGACTACACTTTGCATAATAAGGCTCTATAGCAATGTTCCTCAAACTATGGTATGTATAGGAATCTCTTGAAATGCTAACAAAGAATACAGAAGCTCAGGCTTATTGAAGTGGAGTAAGATCCAAGCTTCTGTATTTACGTCAATTTCCCCAAAACCACTACTCTAACTGACAATAAATTGTTTCTTAAACTTGGCTGGACATTGGAATCACCCGGGGAGATATATATATATATTCTTATCCCCAGGAGGTTCTGATTTAATTGATCTAAGTTGAGAGACCAGGTATTGGGAGCTCCCCAGTTAATTCTAATATGTGACTAAGTCTGCAAACTGCTGATATATGCAGCATTCTACAAACTAGTTGCATAATAAGAATAGCAGATTTCTTGGCCGTACCTCAAGTATTGTGAGTTTTAATCACTGGGAGAGTGATCTGATAATCTATATTTCTTACAAGCAACACAGGTTGGTTTGTGATCAAGTAAGATTTAAAAGATTTAAAAATAAAGATAAACACTGGGCATGAAACAAAATTATCCCAGGAATGCATAAAGAAAATATTTTCACTTTTATTCGGGCTCAACGTAAATTCTATCTGTCTTGTTGAATATTGAAAATTTGGGTTCCATGTTTTAAAACTTAAAAGCTAAACTTTGGTTAGTGTTTGGCCCCTGCTAACTATAGCTGTTGCTCACCTAAAAATTCTCGGGACCCTATTTCTTTCATTTATAAAATGAGGGCCATCCCATTATTAATTTCTTAGACTTTTCTGTAAACATTTTATGGGAAGAAGGCTAGTGAAGCAGAATTCTATTGCTCACCTCTCCAAAAACTATTACACCCGCTTCTAGTAGCAGCCCTTGTTTTCATTTGACTTATTTCTCCTCTCCCTCTCTCTCTGACCCAATTACTGAAGTTGGTGTATAAACTAGAGTTAAGTCAATCAATGTTTCCCACACCCCTGCTTCATGAATGCGCATGTGCATAAGCTTTTGACCCAAACAAAATAAAAAACCAAAGCAAAACAAAGAAATAAAAGGTCTTTTGCTGCTGGGAGTCAGGCATGTCTCTTTCCCCATTGGGACTGTATCTAATAAAGAGCATAAGAAGAGGAGCTGCTGTATTCATCCTGCCTTCTGAGGGAGAGCCTGGATCACTGAGCCTGAAAATGAAGCCAGCATAATAGTGAAATTGAAAGACAGAAACAAACCAAATCTTGGTTGCGTTTGAGTCCCTGGATCAAGCTGTGCCTGAATATCCTCCTTATTGATTTTCTATTATGTTAGTCAATTTGAATTTTGCACGAGTTAACTTTGTAGATTGCAGTATCCTTCCACTTAGAATCAAACGTGACTTCACTGGAGCAGTTATATTTTATACCCCATGAGTTAGTATCTTATCCTCCATAAGGATATGGAAACTGACCTAAAGTCTACCAAAAATACTCGTAAAACTGGGATATTAGCAGAAAAATGTACTTCCTTTAGATAATTTTTACCACTTAACAACACATTAAGAGATAAAAATATGGTTGCAATGGTGATGTCTTACATAATGATATGAGACAATTTCTTTTATCCATCATTAAAATATGTGAGAAGTTCAGAACACTCTCCCTAGAGCTGTGTCCCTTCACCTTACATCATCATCAGACTACAGAGTGGTTATTCAGTGTCTACAAGGGCATTTTTTGGTACTTTTTGAAATATTCATCAAAATTTTTAAAATAATAAAATTCTCACTAGAGCAGTGGTTCTCAAATGGGATATTTTTCCTTCAGGGGATATTGGTGATATCTGACGATGTTTTTTGACTATTACGCTATACTGGATGGCCAAGGTATTGTTAAACATCCTATCATAGACACAAAGCCTCCAAACTAAGAACTACTTAGCCTCAAATTTGAACAGTGTCAAGGCTGAGGAATCCTCAGCTTGATGTTTGCTTGTGCTTACAATATTTCACCTAGATTAATCATGGCTGAATTGGTGTATGTAAGGTTCAACATCCAAATTTGTTATCACTACCTACCAAATAAGAGAAAGTCAGTGTGCTATTAAATTAAAGATCACTAGAAATAATATAAAATATACAGTGGCTCTATCATGTAACAGGGTGATTCGTAAAGTATAAATAGGCCTAGAAAGCTACTCAGAAATGGAGGTAAATGAGAAGACTTGTTACTTTCTCTGACTGTCACTTTTCACGGGCTATTGTTGATGGTACTTCCCTTTTCTCTATTTCTGTTCCATTCTTCGCTCTTGCTGACTGGCCAGTGTCCTCCACATTTTTCAGAACAATTGGTGTGGGTGATGACCGCACCAGTGATACAAGTAACAGAGCCACCTTTATCCTCAAGGGTCTCAGGAACATCTCGTTAGCTGACGTAACCTAGTAATAACAATTCCTTCCATTGGAATAATTCTTCCAGGTCATCAAAATGGATTCACACACATTGCCTCAGTTTGTCTAGGGTATAAAGTTATGTAAGGAAGATAAAGAAATCCCATTAGATAAAATCTATCAATAGAGAAACAAAGGCTCAGAGTGTTTCAATTACTTTTCTGACGTCACATAGCTCTTAAGAGGAAGAACCAGAAGTATAGCCTACATTCTGTGAGTGTTACTCTATCAAGGAAGAAAAAAAAGTTTTTTCTTTCTTATTTTGTTTTAAATTACAAATGAGTTTATGTTCTTACTAACTAATGAAGCAATGAAAATATATGAAAAAGCACTGAAAATTCCCTTTCTTTGTTTTCAATTTTTAAAGCAATGATTTTCAAAGGTTTTAAAGTAATAGATCCTCCTGGGGACCATTGAAATGTTTATTTTAATTTAATTTAGCGTAATTATTTTAACTTGACAAATAATAATTGTGTAAATTATGTATTTACATTGTGTGATGTTTTGATATATGTTTACATTGTGGAATAAATTAATCAAGCTAACTTATAAATCTATCACTTCATATAATTATTTTTTGTGGTGAAAATATTTACATTGTATATTTCAAAAATATTGCAAACGTTAATGCTAAGGACTCACCTCCAGGGATATTGAACTGGTCTGGGTTAGGCTACGGGCATCAATGTTTTATAAAATTTCCCCAAAAGAATAAAAACAGACATTGACTTGATCACTTTGGAAATGGTATTTTGACTGGCATTTGTAAGACAAAAATAACTCAATATAAAATATATTATATTTTGTATATTTGTTTTCTATATGGGTATACACAGTTAGTAACTGTCAAAGTACTTTACCTCTACACTAGAATTGAGCAAATAAGTGAATGAATAGTAGTTAATGGAAGCTTTTTTTCTTTATTGTCAGGAAAAGAAATTACAAACAAGCAAGGGGGAAAGGGGAGAATGAATCTTCAGGTATTGGTTTAGATTTGGAGACGTCAGTATGAAGTCATGTTTAATTTACATAGCAACAACAAAATGAATGTATGTATATATGTAGGTGGATGGAAAGGGAGAGGGAGAGAGAGAGATCCAAAAATAATTATGGACATGTGTGTGCACCTGGGTTGTATACATACATATATTTCCTAGTTCTGTTCACCAAGAGGTCTCAAAATCTGTGACACCCCTATAGCAATGAGATTGACTCTGTCCAGATCATGGTTTCTAAATGTCGTTCTCAGTTAAATGACTGATTCTAAGGTTGGGACAGGAAATTAAGAAAGTAAATAGATAAATAAAAAGAAAAAAAAAGCTGTGACATGCCAGAGGAAACTAGGAGTCAACCTGAAAGGAACTCCAGTGGCCAAGGCTGGAACAATTTAAGAAACAAAATAAATAATGAGGTATTTGAATATAACCTAAAGTATAAAATGAATGACACAAGTTTTTACTAATATAAATAAATGATTGAATAAATAAATGGGAGAAAAGAGACAAATCTTTTTTATAGAAGAATTCCAAATAATACTTGTATTGTTCCCCCATTCAGGCAGCCCCTTACATCTTAAATGTGAATGGACTTAATTATTCACTTCCAAAGAATAGACAATGAAAACAGAAAAGATAAAATAGAAACTTTACAGTTGAGAGACCTGGTAGACAACACCTTAGCCAATGATCAAAGTTAATGTCACCAGTGACTGTTGGTAACATATCTCCTTGATATGATGTGATAATAAGGGCACATTACCTCTGTATTCTTCCCAAAACTCATATCCTTAGTATAATCATGAATAAACATTAGACAAAGTCAAATTGAGAAACATCTGACAAAATAGCTGACCAATACTCTTTAAAACTTTCAAGGTCAGGAAATTAAAGGAAGAAACTGTCACAAACCAGAGGAGACCAAGGAGATATGATGACTAAAAGCACTATAGTGTCATTAATTGGGTCCTGGAACAGACAAAGGATATCGATGGAAAAAGCTGGTAAAATAGTAATAAAGCCTGGAGTTAGTTAATAGTAGTGTACCACTGTTGGTTTCTTAATTTTAACAAATATACAATAGAAATACAAGATATTCCCTATAGGAGAAACTGTATGAAGGATGTACATGGTAGTCTGTATTATTTTTGCCAAAATATTTACTATAATCTAAAATTATTTTAAAATGATAATTTTTTTGAAAATATTCAATTTCCTATTACTAGCCTTCATGGTAGTTCTGGGGAAAATTTTTTCCCAGTTGATTCTAATATTCAGTCAGGGCTGTGAATCACCTTCCCAACAAGGATTTTTGTTTTTCTTGGTGTGTGTGTGTGTGTGTGTGTGTGTGTGTGTGTGTGCGCGCGTGCGCGCGCATGCATGTGTTGGGGGTCTTACTTTGTTGCCTTGTCTGGAGTGCAGTGACACTATCATTGCTCACTGCAGTCTCAACCTCCTGGGCTCAGGTGATCCTTCTGCCTCAGCTTCCCAAGTAGCTGGGACTACAAGTGTGTTCCACCAGGCCTGACTAATTTTTAGTAATTTTTTTGTAGTGACAATTTCTTGCTAAGTTGCCTAGACTGGGCTCGAACTCCTGGACTCATGCAATCTTCTCACCTTGGCCTCCCAAAGTGCTAGAATTACAGGTAAGAGTCACCACACCCAGCCCCAACAAGGTTTAAGAAGGTAACTTTCCACTTTGTTTTCCATGATTATATATATAATATATTATGCAAACATATAAACACAGACTTGCTTTTTAAATCATCAGTGTTTCAGAGATGATCCAAGATGACCACCATGGAGCAGTAGACCAGTACCACTCTCACCAAACAAAGTAGAGATTAAGGACCAAGCTGACAATAGATGGAAACATTCTGAACACTTTTGGATGGATGAAGCTCCCTGCACCCAATAAAGGTCTCTTTGAACACACAGAGACCAGAAAAAAGATGGCAGATGTGGAAATCTGGGTACTCCATCCCCTGCTGTCCACCAGGATCACACAGGAACTGAAGCCCTGCCCAGCGAACAAGAATGGGTGAATGTACCTAAGATGCTTTGGGTTTTTTCATACCCTCACAGCCTTGCATGAGTTGTCAGTCCCATGCAGGAGCAGTTCTGGTCAAGGCACAGTGACAGACAACCAGACTCCAAGCAGAATGGGAAAAAATAACTCGCACTGGGTCAGCAGTTTTGAGTATGGCTCCTGTCAGTAGAGCCCAACAGCCAGCTCCCAGGCAAAGAGAGCCCACCTGCAGAGTGAGCCTTGCTCGTTCACAGCACATCTTCACAGTCAGATCAGGAAGAATCACATCCATGCCCTGTGTGTCTAAAGGGTGAATCTTCTCCACTCTCCCCTGTGGCATGGTAGTCACTCTTTTTCAAGAGCAGAGTTGATCAGGGAGGGAGTGACAAGAAAGACTTGATCAGGGAGGGAGTGACAAGACTTGATCGGGGAGGGAGTGACAAGAAAGACACCGGAAGTCTTTTTCTGCAGGAAGGCTTCAGGGCTACAAACTTCAGAAAGCAGATTGGGAACCCATACCCCTCACCCACTCTCTGCAGAGTGCTAGTAGCAGAGACTGCTACAGTTGAGAAACCTGCCACAGGATAGCGCAAGGAGCAGAATTGAATGTCCCTCCCTCTCATATTGAGTGACCCATATCAAATTACAGAAAGGGTCCTACAACAGAGGGTCAGTGACTAGCTTCAGAGCAACAAAACCAAAAGGAATTAGAGATGGAAGAGAGGCCTGCCACAAATGAAGAAAAACCAATGAAAACATACAAGCGACCTCTCGAGTACTAAGAAGACAGTGCCCCAAAAAACAGCTCACAGAGCACAAACAATGGAATTCCCTCCCCTGAGTGACCTGCTCCAGATGACAGTCACAGAAATCAGAGATCAGATAGATAAAATGAACAGAGGGAACCAAGAGAATCTAGACGCAAAACTCACCAAAGTTGTATAGGAAGTACAAGTGGGGTTGGCCAATTAGAAAAGCCCATTTTGAAATCATGGAAATGAAGAACTTTATCCTGGAAATTAAAAACACAGTAGCAAACATAAGAGGTAGGATCAATCAGGCAGAGGAAAGATTCTCAGAGCTTGAAGACCAAAATATGGAAATGGGATTAACCTAGTCTGTCAAAAGCATAGAAAAATGCTTAAAAAGAAGGAGTAAAGCCTCCAAGAGATATGGGACTATATCAAGAAGCCAAGTCTTTGATATTCCTGAAGCTGAAAGGGAAACTGGGAACACCATGGAACATTCTTCAAGGTCATCCAAGAAAAATTCCCACATCTCACTAGAGGTGTGACCATTCAAGCACAAGAGATTCAGAGAACCCCCACACATCCATGAGAAGACCCCAGGACACATAGTAATTCAATTCCACAAAGTAAACATGAAAGAAAAAGTCCTAAAGGCAGCAAGAGAGGAAGGTCAGACTACCTACAGGGGAAGACCCATCAGAATCACTCCAGACTTATCTGCAGAAACACTACAAGCCAGAATGGACTGGAGTCAAATCTTTAATGTTCTTAAAGATAAGCAGTTCTATCCAAGAGTTTCCTGCCCTCTCAAATTAAACTTCATCGATGATGGAAAATTAAAATCCTTCTCAGACATATAATCCTTAAGAAAATATGCCATTCCCAGATTAGCCCTTCAAGAGATGCTTAAGAAGGCGCTAAACACAGAAAAAATAAAGATCAACCATACCCATCAAAAGTACAGGTAAGCACAGAGTCAACAGAGCATACAGAGCACTCACAGAAATGAAAATGCATAAACTCCAGGGCTCAACCAATCTTCTCACCTTAGCCTCCCCAAGTGCTAGGATAACAGGTATGAACCAGTACACCCAGCCCCAGCAAGGTTTAAGATGGTAATATTTCACCCTACTTTCATTATATATATATATATATTTAAATATAGATATATATATATATATTTGTTTTTTAAGTCATCAATGTAATCAATCTGAACAGACTAAATGTACCAATGAAGAAACAAGAGTGGTAAATTGGATAAAGAAGCATAATCCAGCAGTCTGCTTCCTCCAGGAAACTCATCTCACTGTAAAGGACACCCATGAGCTCAAAGTTGGGGGTTAGAAAATGGTCTTTCCAGCAAATGGAAAAACAGAAGAAGGCAAGAGTAGCTATTCTGATATCAGACAAAGCAGTCTTCACACCATCAAAAGTTAAAAAGGACTCAGGACACTGCATAATGACAAAAGGCTCAATCCATCAGCAAGAAATAATCATTTTAAACATATATGCACCCAACACAGAAGCACCTGGTTTTATAAAACAGCTGCTAAGTAAACTAAGAGGGGACACTGACTCTCACACAATCATAATTGAAGACCCAAATACTCCACTAACAGCTCTAGATAGATCATCAAGGCAAAAAACCAGCAAGAAGATCTGGAACCTTAACCTGATGCTTGATAAAATGGATCAATAGACATCTACGGAACACTTCAACCAACATCTACAGAGTTTACATTCTACTTATCAGCACATGAAACATAACTACAAAATTGATAACATTCTCAAACATAAATCAAATGTGAACAAATTTCAAAAGATTGAAATAATGCCATGCATCTTCTCAGATCACAGTGGAATAAAAATAAATATTGCCACCAACAAGATTCCCCCAAAACACACAAAGACATGAACACTAACAATCATACTGTTGAATGACTTCTGTGCCAACATGGGGGTCAGGCAGAAATAAAAAGATTCCTGGATGCAAACAAAAACAAAGACACATCTTATTAGACTATCTGGGATGCCATGAAAGCAGTGTTGAGAAAAAAAATTTATAGCATTGCATGCACACATCAAGAAATCTGAAAGATCACAAGTAAACAGCCTAACATCACACCAAAGGAAACTGGCAAGGTAAGATCATCTAAATCTTAACTTCAGCACAAGAATTCAGATCACCAAGATAAAATCACAACTGTAGGATATAGAAGACAAAAATATCGAAAAGATCAACATGACCAAAAGATGGTTCTTTCAAAGGATAAATAAGATTGACAGAACCCTGGTGAGATTGACTAAAAAAAGATAGAGAAAGTCCAAATAAACACAATTAGAAATGCAAAAGGCAAAGTTATAACTGACTCTGAAGAATTTCAAAAGATTGTCAGAGATTAGTATGAATATCTGTATGGAAATAAACTGGAAAACCTAATGTAAATGTAGTATTTTCTGATATCACACAATCTCCCAAAGTTGAAACAAGAAGAAATCGAAACTCTAAACAGACCAATAACAATCCAGGAAATTGACTCAGTTATAGGAAATCTCCCCTCCACAAATGCCCCAGACCAGATGGCTTCTCAGCTGAATTCTGTGAGACATACAAGAAGGATATAATACCATTCTTATTAAAAAGCATTCCAGTCAATCAAGAAAGATGGAATTCTTGCCAACTCACTTTATGAAACTAATGTCATACTGATACCCAAACCCGGCAAAGATCCAATAAGGAAAGATAATTACAGGCCAATCTCCTTGATGAACATAGACACAAACATTTTCAACAAGATTCTAGCACATTGGATCCAATAACACATCTCAAGAATCGTTCACCATGACCAGGTGGGCTTCATTTCTGGGATGCAGGCTGGTTCAACATTTGCAAAACCACAAGTGTAATTCAGCACATTAACAGATGTAAAGCCACAAAGCACATGATAATATCATTAGATGCAGAAAAGGCATTCCATAAAATCTAGCACCCCTTCTTGATAAAATCTCTTGAACACCTAAACATAGAGGGAACATTCCTCAAAACAGTAAGAGCCATCTATGATAAACCCACCACCAACAGTTTGCTCAATGGGCAGAAGCTGGAAGCAATCCCCCTAAGAACGGTAACAAGACAAGAATGCTCACTGCCACTTCTCCTGTTCAACATAGTGCTGGAAGTCCTAGTCAGAGCAATCAGGGAAGAGAAGGAAGTCAGGGGTATCCAAATAGGAAAGGAGGAAGATAATCGATCCCTCTTTGCAGACAATATGTTTTCATACCTTGAAAACCCTAAGGAGTCTGTCAAAAGTGTCCTTGCATGGATAAACAACTTTGGTAAAGTTTCAGGTTACAAAGTCAGCATGCAAAAAGCAGTTGCATTTCTATACACCAGCAACAAGCAGGTGGAGAAACAAATAAAAAGCATAATCCCATTTGCAACAGCTACACACACACAAATGAAATACCTTGGAATCCTCCTAACCAGAGAAGTGAAAGACGTTTACAATGAGAATTACAGAATGCTGACCAAAGAAATCAAGACTGACATAAACAAATGGAAAAATATTCCATGTTCATGGATTGGATGAATCAATATTGTCAAGTTGTCTATCCTACCCAGTGCAATCAACAGATTCAATGAAACGCCCATCAAATAATCAACATCATATTTTTTTCTTTCAGACCTGGAAACAACAATGAAGAAATTCATATAGAAACAGAAAAGAGCACGAATAGCCAAAACAATCCTCAGCAAAAGGAACAAAGTGGCTGGAATCACACTTCCAGAATTCAAAATTTAATACAAGGTCACAGTAACCAAAACAGCTTGGTATTGACACAAGAATAGTCACACAGACCAGTGGAACAGGACAGAGATTCTGAAAGCAAAAATTAGATCTCTCAACCAACTCATCTTTCTTAAAGTCACTAATAATAATCACAGGGGAAAGGAGACCATATTTAGCAAATAGTTTTGGGAAAAGTGGTTGACCACATGCAAAAGAATGAAACTGGACCCCTACCTATTACTATATAAAAAAATCAACTCAAGGCCAGGCATGGAGCCTCAACCTGTAATCCCAGCACTTTGGGAGGCTGAGGTGAGGATTGCCTGAGCCTGGAGTGTTGAGACGAGTCTGGGCAACTTGGTGAGACCTCGTCTCTACAATAAATCACAAAAACTAACTGGGCATGGTGGTGTGAGTCTGTAGTTCCAGCTACTTGGAAAGCTGAAGTGGAAGGAATGCCTGAACCAAGCAGGGTGAGGCTGCGGTGGCCATGAGTGTGCCACTGCACTCCAGCCTGGGTAACAAGAGTGAGATTCCAACTCAAAAAAAAAAAATTAATGCAAAATAGGTCAAATACTTAAACATAAAACCTCAAACGATAAGAATATTAGAAGAAAACATGGAAAACATTCTTACACACATTAGAGTAAGCAACAAACTCTTGACCAAGTTCCCAAAAGTGAATGCCATTGAAAGTAAGATAGACAAGTGGAACCTCATCAAACTGAAAAGTTTTTGTACAGCAAAAGGAACCACTAAGAGAGTAAAGAGATAACCCACCGAATGAGGAAAAATTGCAAATTATGTATCTGACAAAGGTCTAATATCCAGGATCTACAAGGAACTCAAATGAAGTGAAAGGAAAACAACCCACAGCTCCATTAAAAAGTAGGCAAAGAACATGAACAGATGTTTCTTAAATGAAGACATACAAGCAGCCAACAGACTCATGAAAAAATGCTCATTAATCATCAGATAAATGTAAATCAAAACTACAATGAAATACTGATAAAGATGGCTATCATTAATAAGTCAAACAACAACAGATGCTGGCACGGGTATAGAGAAAAGGGAATGCTTCTTCATTGTTGGTGAGAGTGCAAACTAGTTCAACCTCTATGGAAAGCAGTGTGGCAATTCCTAAAATAACTAAAAATTAACCTTCCATATGATACAGCAATCCCTTTTCTGTGAGTATACACAGAGGAATGTAAATGGTTCTCCCAAAAAGACACCTGCACTCCCATGTTTATTGCTGCACTATTCACAAGAGCAAAAAACATGGAACCAACCATAATGCCCCCATCAAAAGTGACCTGGATAAAGAAAATGTGGTGCATATACACGATGGAGTATTACATGGCCACAGGAAGAGCAAAATCATGAACTTCCCAGCAAATTGGTTGGAGTTGAAAACCATAATACTAAGTGAACAATCACAGGAACAAAAAACTGAATACTACTCGTCCTCACTCATAAGTGAACCGTGAACTTTAATCACATTAACATAAGGGAGGGATTGGTAATCACTGGGCACTGCTTTAGGAGGGAGGGGGAGAGAGGATAAGGAGCACGTGACAACACAAAGGGTACTTGATGCATTACTAGTGGGAGTGAGGGCCGTTTAGAAACCCACACTTTACCTGCATGCAGCCTACTTATGTAGTTAATCCTTACTTGTACCCCGTTTTCCTGTAATAAAATACAATTCAAAAAATAAATAAACCATCAATGTTTGCTTTAAATGAAACATATGATACATAGTATTTTGCAAATTGTCCTACTCACTTAGCAGCATCATATCTCCTAATAATGTTTGTATGACACCATTTATTTGACCATTCTTTTCTTGATAAATGTTCAGTTTGTCACATTCTGTTTGTAATATGGCCCACTGTTTTGTTCCATAAAACATGTCTGTGATGTTGATTTTAATGCTTTGGGCTAGTATTCTCATGGATGGTTTTGTGATTACTTCCCTGACAAAAGGTATATCTTCTCTTTTTGTCTGTTGCAAATCCTTTTCTGTTCCCAGTTGAACAATGGCACATTCTGAAGGGTTGCCCACATTTCTGCTTTTGGATTGACTTTCTGCCCTTCTCAAGCCCTAAGCTGAAAAACGATTGTCCCTTGTTCACTGAGGCGAGAGGCATTCTGGGTTGCCCAGCAACATAGAGGCAACGGGAAAGAAGACTGTGAGAGAGCCAAGACTGGTCAGAAACACACTCATGGGACAGGGTTATGGGACAAGAAAAGTTAAGACTGAGCTCAGAGAAGGCAATGATGGTGCAGACACAGAGTCCTAGGAGAAATGCTTTTGTTCCTTTCCTTACCTAGATGCCAGAGACATTGTTATAAGATGCAAATCAGATCCTGCCCCTCCCTACTTTCTGCTGCTCTAACTCATCTATGATTTCCATTTTCACTTTGAATAGAATACAATCTTCACACTGTGATCTCAAGAACCTGTATTTTCTGCTACCTCTCTGACCTCATCACAGGCCATTCTTACTTGCCTTACTCCTCTGTGGTCACTTGTGTCACATGTCAGTTCATGGAAGACCCTGAGCTCTGTCATACCTCAGTACCTTTGTACTTGTGTTTTCTTGAGCATTTGAATAACTAACATCTCTATTTTCACCTATGTGTTTACCTGTACAGACAGGCCTTACTTCACCAACCTATCCTTGTATACTTGCTGGTTTCTACTGTTGTACATTATTTTCCCCTTCCTAGCCCATTTTAAAATCTGTAATTGCTTCTATTTTAAATGCCTTTTCCACTATGTGAAAACTCCACGAGAGTGGGAACCCAACTGTACCCCTAGTATCTGACATATAGTAGATTCTCAATAAATATTTTATTGAATGGATAAAAAATGTATCAGGAAATGTAAAATGTCTGAGATATGTCCCTGTTTTCAAGCTAACAGGTTGTCTACCACAGTCTCATCATTGATTCTAGTAGAAGATATAGATTCCTGGGCCAGAAACGAAGGAAGATGGATTATGCACAGCAATAACAGTAAACAGAGTATCTGCATGTGTCATGGTACTCCAATCATTACAGGATGATGCAGAGAGGGTCAAATGACATTTGCACATGCTTTCGAGAAGAGGAACACCGAGCTTTCCGGGAATCTGAGTCTTTTATAGCAAGCAGTAGGCATATCTACCTCATTCCACCAGAAGGAGACTCTCCCTCAGGCTCTTTCTAAGTATCTTCTAATCAATTCCTCATCTCTCTGATCCTGTGACACTAACTGGATGCCAACAACTTAACTCATTTCTGAAACTATCTGTGGTTAACACAAACCCCACAAGAACTCTATCTTATAAGATCATTTCCCACTTTAGATGCCAGTGGCAAATCCCAGTACTTGTGATTGGGAAGTACTATAAATTGGAACATTCATATAACACCATCACTTCTCTCTCCCCCATCAGATTCAATAGTTTGCTATAATTACTCACAGAACTCAGGAAGACACTTTGCTTACTATTACTCATTTATTATAAAGGATACAATTCAGGAACAACCACATGGAAGAGATGCATAGCTCAAGATATGGGGTGGAATGGCATAGAGCATTCATGTTCCCTTTGGTCACACCACCCTTCCACACCTTGATGTGTTCATCAATCCAGAAGCTCCCCAAACCCTGTTGTCTAGGGATTTTTATGGAGGTTCTCTTATGTAGGCATAATTGATTAAATCATTAGCCATTAGTGATTGAACTCAATCTCCACCTCCTCTTTTCTCTCCAGAGGTCAGTGGTAGGGCTTTAAGTTCCAGTCTTTTAATCACATAGTTAATTTATCTGGCAATAAGCCTTCATCTTGAAGCTATCTAGGTGCTCACCAAGAGTCACCTTATTAGCATAAACCCAGTTGTGGTCGAAAGATACTTATGAATAACAAAAGATGCTCTGTCACTCAGGAAATTCCAAGGGTTTTGGAAGCTCTGTGTCAGAAAACAAGGATAAAGACCAAATGTATTTTTTACTAGACCACACTATCTCTATTTTTCAAGGCCTATGCTCCAGAGGGAGACACTATTTCTGTCTTCCAAGGCTGACTGCTATACAAACATTCTTTAAAATATTATCCAGAACAAAATCAGTTAGTCCTTCCAATCTCAAGATATGTGGAAATATGAGACGTTCATGAAAAGTTGTCTTCTAGTAGGAAGAATGGATATATCATTTCAAGGTCCGGGAGTAATGTATCCAAGCCAGCACAATAATAGTAAATCCAGACTTTGAGCATTTCTAAATATTTTTATATATTCCATAGAATATTTGCAATAGGGATGGAGATTGAACATGGTATTCAACCTTCAGAGATTTACAAAACACTACTACCCCTAACACATGGACTTGGCTTCAAGGTGAAGTTTATAGGAAGTCAGTGGGTAACAGTTAATATAAAGTAAAGAAATTCAAAGTAGACATTTAATTTTGTGAACTGGGCAATCACAGATATGCAAAGTTCTGTGATGATGGGGAGAGCATTCATCTTGTCTGTTTGTAGAATGTTCTCATTAATTATTTGTTGAATTAAGTAGTGGATATTGAAATGAACAAGAAGACAAGGTTTTGATTTTGCTTTGATACCAAATGTAGTTTTTATCTTGGTGGGAGCAGGTCTCATATCTATATCTCAACAGCTACAACTTGGCTTTTGATTCAATGCCTCTAAGTGGAGAACAGTCATGAAAATCCTGTCTTTGCCAAATTTGCCTGAGAGTCAAGGAGAACCTGAACTTAGCCTTCAGTAGGTCCCCTTGTAGGGAACTGCAGACTGCAAGAACAGGATCCAAGGTGGTTAACTCTTACAGCAGAATAGCGAGAAACACTTTTTTTAAACCCATGAGATTGCCAGGTATTTTTTTTTAAGTTTCATTATTTAAAAATGATAAACTGGAAAAATAATGACTCTCAAATACTGTAACTAAGAACATTAAGTTGAAAATATCTTTTAATAAACAACCAGAAAACTTCCAAGTAACTCTTTTTTAAAAAAATCTTCCCTAAGCCGGGCTCGGTGACTCAGCCTGTAATCCTGCGACTTTGGGAGGCTGAGGTGAGTGGATTGCCTGAGCCCACGGGTTCGAGACCCGCCTGGGCAGGCGAGACCTCATCTCTACAATAAAATTAAAAAATTAGCTGGGCGTGGTAGAACGTGCCTGTAGTTCTAACTACTCAGAAGGCTGAGGCGGAAGGATCGCCGGAGGCCAGCAGGTCGAGGCTGTGGTGGCCGGGTGTGGCCACTGCACTCCAGTCTGGGCGACAGAGTGAGACTCCGACTCAAAAAAAAAAAAAATCTTCCCTAAAGATTAACTTGTATATGTATTGCAACATTATTTATTTTAGCAAAAAATTAAAACAACCTAAATATCAGTCAAGAAGAGGATAGTTGAATAAAATATAACAGAATATTATATACGTATGCGGTGGAATATTTTCAAATAAAAAAATTATAAAATGATACAGAATAATACCATTGATTTAAGATAAACAGACCTTATTTATTTATTTATTTATTTATTTATTTATTTATTTAGAATTGGAGTCTCACTCTGTTGCCCAGACTGGAGTGCAGTGGCCGCTCCCGGCTACCGCAGCCTCGACCTGCCAGGCTCCGGCGATCCTTCCGCCTCAGCCTTCTAGTAGCTGGAATTACAGGCACGCGCTACCACGCCTGGCTGATTTTTGATTTATTGTGGAGATGAGGTCTCACCAAGTTGCCCAGGCGGGTCTTGAACCCACGGGCTCAGGCAATCCACTCACCTCAGCCTCCCAAGGCGCGGGATTACAGGCTGAGCCACCGAGCCTGGCTGACTTATTTATTTTTATACATGGGATGAATATGTCCCAAGCTGATGGTAATGACTAGCTTTGGGTGTGGGGAGAAAAAGACAGAAATTAGGTTGAGTGAAGGAGATTTAGCTTTATATGGAAGAATGAACATCTTTGCAGTGTAACATAGCAGTTAGTTAGGTGCATAATCTTTAGTGTTAGATACCTGAAGTTTAATCCTGGTTTCACCATTTACTAGCTGTGTGATCTTGGGACCATTGTTTAAATTCTTTGCGTTCCATTTTTCTTATCTGTAATGTGAAAATAATAACAATATGCCTAATAAGGCAAAAAGAGGATTTAAGTAATAAATACAGGCAAAGTGCTTTTAGAACAGTACTTAGCACATGGTCAGCTATCAATAAATTCTAAATATTAATAATGCTCTGGTTTGATATGGTTTGTCACCACCAAAACTCATGTTAAAATTTTATTTTCAATGCAGCAGTGTTGGGAAGGAGGCCTAGCAGAAAGTGTTTGGGGCATGGACAGAGATACCTCATGGATAGATTTATGTCCTCCTTTGGGGGTGAGTGCATTCTTCCTCTCTCAGGAATGAATTAGTTCCCTGGACAATGGGTTGTTAAAAGAGTCTGGCTTCCTTGGATTCCCTCCCTTCCTTCCTCTCTTGCCATATGATCTCTTGATAGATTCTCAATCCCCTTTCCCTTCTGCTTTCCACCATGAGTAGAAGAAGCATGAGACCTTCACCAGATGTAGCTGTCCAATCTTGAAACTTCCAGCCACCAGGATATTGAACCAAGTAAAGTTTTTGTGCTTATCCATTCTCATGTATTCTGTTATAGCAACACAAAACAGACTAAGACAAATATCATGTGTTACTTGCATAATTAAAATTGATTTAAATGTCATTCAGTAAAAAAAAAGTAAGGGAAGAAGAAAGGAAAGAAGGAAATAAGGTTTACGTTGCTCTTTCCAAAATCGAGAGGCTTTGATCAGGAGAGTGTGTTTACCAAACAAAACGTCCTCTCACACATTATACTGAAATGTCATCCTCTTCCTCCCACAGTCTGGATAATTATCATGGCTGGGAGCTATTTCTTCAACACATACCCAATCAGGATTTGGCAGTCCAAGAATTCAGAGACAGAGGAATGTCTCTCTCTCTCTCTCTCTCTCTCTCTCTCTAACATAATGTAAATTTACCAAGCTTATTAAAGAAATGTTTCAACAGATGACATTGAACTGATTGCAATGTTTACTAAATCTTGTTTGCAAATGAAGGCTTTTAAGTGCCAGCAAGAAACTAGAGTTGTACTATATTCATCCCTTTTGTGCCAAGATCTTGTGGGAGTGTTAGATGGGGAACCCTCTTAGTGCTCCATCAAAAAGAGGGAAATAATTATAATCACCTTTAAAGGTACCACTTATAGTTCCCGATTCACTTAATACTAATTCTTAAATTCTAGGACCCAGCTTTGTTTTAAACAGCAGAGTAAGATGCCATTCAATGGAGAGGGAAAATCCCACTGATCTGATACCCTAAACCATGGTTAAATATGTGTAGCTCCCATCCAGGCTTCTGTACAGGATTTGTGACATTGAATGAATCTCCTTGTTTTTGTATACTTTGTTTGCTCAACTATAAAACCTAAAGGTTTGACAAATTAGAATTTTTCTTTGCTAGTCTATGCCTTTGTAATTGCAGCTCTTAGAATCAGTTCTATACTGGATGACTGGGGGAAGGGAACATTCACCATACAAATTGATTCTGTGAATGCACAGCTTTCTGTGTCCTGTGTCCATATGTCTTTCTTGTACATAAATTGAGGTCTTTGTGTATAATTAATACCATTTGCCTGCTAGGGTTTGCAAGTGGGAGGTCTGACTTGTTAGAGTGGCAGGTGGGGAGTTTTTCCATTCTGGAGAGTTATTTCCTGGTATGAGAAAGAGCTAAGTCTGCAGACTGGAAATAAAAATGGAAGGAGTGGAAGTGGACCCTGGGGGATCAGGTATGTCTTAAGAAAAACTGTGGCGCCGGGCTCGGTGGCTCAGCCTATAATCCCGCGCCTTTGGGAGGCTGAGGTGAGTGGATCGCCTGAGCCCGTGGGTTCGAGACCCGCCTGGGCAGCGAGACCACATCTCTACAATAAATCAAAAAATCAGCCGGGCGTGGTAGCGCATGCCTATAATTCCGGCTACTCGGAAGGCTGAGGTGGAAGGATCGCCGGAGCCCAGTAGGTCGAGGCTGCGGTGGCCGGGAGCGGCCACTGCACTCCAGTCTGGGTGACAGAGTGAGACTCCAACTCAAAAAAAAAAAAAGAAAAGAAAAACTGTGGCTCTCAGGTTGCCTGATCATCTCTCAGAACACCTGAGGATAGCAGTGTTGCCGATCCTCTGTGCACCTGGGTCTGTCTGTCTCTTGACTATATCTTTTTTTAAAAAATAATATTCAGTCCTCTAGGGTGTGTTTCTGTCTCTATACCTCTGGCATTTTATCTCTCAGGGACAGGTCTTTTGCTGTTCCTCGGGGGCATGTGTCTCTCTGGTGTTTGCATCTCAGTCTGTCTCTGTGAATTTCTCTCTCCCTCGCATTTTTTATTTTTGGTCTGAAATTTACTGACCTTTGTGGCTTATGGCTTGTGTGGGTGTCTGAAACAGTTGGAGCTTTTCAAGATCCAAAATGTACAGCCAGATAAAAAGAAAGGGAAAATCAGCCTCTGAAAATCCCAGTGCATGTACTAGCCCAAGGGTAACCATCCTTGACAGCCAGCTTTCACTGCCCTGGGGGAGTCCTCCTTCCCTCTAAAATGAGGGAGGCACTAAAATGAAACACCCAGGTCCCATGTTCCCCAGAGGAAGAAAAAGAAATCCAAAGAGCTATGCATCATCTGTGTTTTCCTTCCTTGTGAATGTGGACTGCTGAGAAAACAGCCCAGGAAGGTCCCTATATCAGACAGGCTGACTGCCTCATGCTCCTCTGGTTCCCAGGGAAATCATGCTTTGGTTGATCATGGGATTTTTGGGGAACACTAGCCCAGGTGTAAATACACAGCAGAAAGGCAGATGCCCTCCTGCAAGATGTACAGTATTTTGCCGGGGCTAGCAGCTAAGCAGATCTCTCCTTCTTCCCCCAGCACCCACTTGGATAAGGAGGGGCCTGCGACTGAGATGAAGGAGCTGTGCCTATTAGGACCACGTGTCCTCATGATTAGCTGTCTCTTTGTCTGCATTGTTACTGCCTGCTTCCCAGATACAAGACCACCCAAAGGGCAAAGCCTGATTTGTACCCAGCGATCAGGGAAAGTATACAGTCAGGGAAAATATACATTTGCTTAATTTGTTATTTAGACCGCCAAGGAGAACTAGAGGAGGTCTCGATCTGGGCAGAAGACTTTGCAGAAGCCCACAACTCTCCTTCCCATTCAGTATCTTCCCCTGTCCCCCATTTTTCTTCTGCAGAAAACACAGAATGATACACAAGAAATAAGTGAAATGGCTGTCACTGAGAAGACATATCAGGAATGGGAAAAGAGACTTAATTTAACCTATATAACGATAATCTTTGTTTTTTTAAATCATCTATAGGAATTTCCCTATCAAATAAATATAACTTTAAATTTTGAATAGGTAACACTACACTTGGTAAACTATTTTAAAAGCACAACTCTATTTGATGATAGTGAAGTTTCATTCTACCCTTGTGGAAGGCAGAATAACAGTCCCTAGAGATATTCGCTTCCTAATTCCCACAGCCTGTGGATATGCTACCTTAAATGACAGAAGGGACTTTGCTGATGTGATTATCCAGGTAGGTCCAGTGTAACCACAATGGTCTTTTTTTTTTGAGTTGGAGTCACTCTGTCTCCCGGGCTGGAGTGCAGTGGCACATTCATGGCTACTGTAGCCTCAACTTGATGGGTTCAGGCAATCCTTCCACCTCAGCCTACCAAGTAGCCGGAACTACAGGCATGCGCCACCACGCTCAGCTAATTTTTTGATTTATTGTAGAGATGAAGTCTCACCATGCTGCCCCATGGTCTCGAGCCCCTGTACTCAGGCAATCCTCTTCCCTTGGTCTCCCAAAGTGCTGGAATTACAGGCTTGAGCCACCGTGCCCGGCCTACAATGGTCCTTTTAAGAGGAAGGCAAGGGGGTCAGAGTGAGCGAAGATGTAGGGATGGGGACAGAGGTGGCAGTGAAGGAATGTGTGCAGCCTCTAGAAGCTGGGAAAGGCAAGGAAATGGATTCTTCCTTCAAGCTTCCAGTAGAAATGTAGCCCTGTCAAACCATTTTAGAATTTCTGGTGTCCAGAACTGTAAGATAATGTGTATTATCTTAAACCACTAATTGTGTTGTAATTTGTTACAGCAACAATAGAAAACTAATATGACCCCTGACATCTCAACTCTTCTTCCCAGAGGCAGTGGCTCCTCCCTGTTCTTTGTGCTCCTTTTTGTACACACACACACACACACACACACACACACACACACACACACACACACACATATATAATCAAAATATGGATGCTAAGAGAGAAAGAGAGAGAGAGATACATAGAGACACAAGAATATATAGATATACACACAGGCAACATAGATAATATACATATCATATACATAAAATATTGAAAGTACTAAGTATATGTACGTAGGTGTATGTGTGTTTGCTTTGTTTTAAACAAATACTATATATCATATATCTTTCTACCCCATGATGCTACCTTCTGGTAGTCTACATTGGAAACCTTTCTATATCAGTACATACAGATATGTTTTGATCCTCAAAACAAATTTTAATAGAAAATATAGAAAAAATCAGCAAGAGGTTTCTTGAGATACTTTCTTGTCTCCAACTATACTCATCTGTGAGGGATATTTGCTTCTTGATGTGTGCCTTCTTTAGTTCCCTGAAAGAATTTATAATCAACCCGTGGTTATTGAGGGGAAGAATGCTATCTTATTCTAATACTCTGTTCACTTCTCTCTGCTTCCCTTTTATACCAAGTGTTTTCTTCTAACAGAAAGAAGACACAATTAAGCCAGAGGAATTGGTGCAATTCGTGCCTGGACACAGTGTATTTGTCCTTTATGTGTACTTGGTCCATTTGGAAATTGCCAGCCCAAGTAACACCCATTGCTCTGAAATATGGTAGTTCTGCATGCAAAACTACATCTGTACATTTACTAGATGAGTAAACCTGCCTCATAACCTGCCTCAAAGTTCCATTGCTTACTGGTGAAGAAGTCTGAATTAAAGAAGACGTCATGAATAAAGCACTTAGCCCAGTACCTGTGATGGGGAAGCCTAAGACCAACCTCAGGTTTGAGGATTGACTAGAAGGACTCACAGAACTTAGGAAAACATTATACTCATAATTATGGTTTTACTGCTGCAGTGACTAAGCACGCATTAAAATTGTCAAAAGAAAAATACACATGGGTCAGAATCTAGGAAAAACTAGACCTGAGCATCCAGTAACCCTTTCTCAGTGGAGTCACATGGAAAGTACTTAATTTTCCCTGCAACAGTATGAGACAACACCTCTGAAGTATTGCCAACTAAGGAAGCTAACCTGAGGCTTGGTGTCCAGGGTTTTTACTGGGGGTCAGTCATGTAGGCATGGAGTATCCACAAGACTAGCCTTGGTTACTTTATATCTAGCAACCATGCCTAGCATGATGTCAAATTGATATGGTATGGCCAAATCCAAATTTTAAAAGTTCATGCATACAAAAATGATCATTCACTATAAATCACATTGTTAGTACATACAATCTGACGTGGCACAAACTCTCATGCCGACAAAGAACATTCTTATGAGTCAGACTATTCCAAGATCAATATTGCAAAGATATGAAGCAGGTCAAAAGTCAGTCCTGAAGACCTTCGGAATGTGCAGGGTTTTTCTACCAATGCCTACCAAAGTAAATAAATAAAGACTTGTAGCTGGGCTCGGTGGCTCAGCCTGTAATCCCACCCCTTTGGGAGGCTGAGGTGAGTGGATTGCCTGAGCCCGCAGGTTCGAGACCTGCCTGGGCAGTGAGACCTCATCTCTACAATAAATAATTTAAAAAAATCAGCCGGGCATGGTAGCGCATGCCTGTAATTCCGGCTACTTGGAAGACTGAAGGGGAAGGATCGCCGGAGTCCAGCAAGTCGAGGTTGCGGTGGCCGGGAGTGGCCACTGCACTCCAGTCTGGGCGACAGAGTGAGACTCCAACTCAAAATAAATAAATAAAAATAAAGACTTGTTTCTCTCCCTGCAAACTCTCCTCTCTCCTAACCAATACAAGATGACTAACAATCATAAGAAGCTAGCAGCACTGAGCTCTGTCTTTGTGCCAAGCACTGCATTCAGTGTCATCTTATTTTATCCTTACAATAATTCTCAATGGTGTTACCTGTTTCCTATTTTACAGAAGAAGAAACCAAATTCAGAGAGATTGAGTAATTTATTTATTGTCAAACTACGCATGTGTTCAGGGGAGAATTCGAGTCAGGCCTCTGTCAACGGAGCTTATGCTATAACCACCTCTACTTCGCCCACATTTACTAAAATCAGCACCAAAGAGAGACAACTGGCATGGCACTTCTGCATGGATGCCCACCAAATTCATAAAGTTTCCCATCTTTTCCTTAAATGTCACTTTCCCAGGAAGAATTCCGTGGATTCTCAAGTTTTATGTAGTCTACCTATCAGCACAATCACAAGCAATTTTCTCTAAGGACAATCAGGAAGAAATGACTTTGTGTCATGAGAAGAAGTGGATAAAGACAGGCTTCCCATTTGCTGCCAAGAGCCAGTGGGCAACCTGCTCTTGACCAAGAAAGTGGGCACAGATCTCTGCCTGCTGTCAAGGAAGCTCAGCCTATACAAGCACTTGAACTTCTTCTGTGACTAGGGAAGTAACACCTGAAGGCTTGGAGAGGGAGGTATTTGCTGAGTGAGAAAAGGCATGGCATTTGTACATCTTTTAAATCACTATTGTAAATGCTGAATGTTTAAACTTCTAAGACCCAAGGCCAAATTCCAAATCATCCTGTTACTTAAAGCTCTCATAGTAGTGTATTTTATTGCTTTTTTTGAAGTGCATAGGAAAACCATAGTAGCTATTGTTTAAAATTCATAAGAGCTATTTTCCTAGTATGTACTATAAGTTGCTTGGAAGGTGAAATAATTTCGGACTCATCCATCGGTATATTTCCAATGTCCAAGACAGTGCCTGGTACTTAGTAGGCTTTCAATAAATATTTGAATGAGTAAATGAATAAACTAATTTAGTATGATAAGAGATATATCATCCTCAAGATAGTTTCTTTACCCTGTGAGACAGCTGAACACTTTGTGATGAAATGTTGTCTTGTAAGGATAGGCAGAAGAGGGCAGAGTTTAAGCACACAACCTCAGAAGAACGGAGGCTCAAAAATCAGATTTGCCTGAATTTAGCCCTCTGAAACCGATCAGCTCTGTAACTTTTATCATATTAATTATTTTCTCTGTACCTCCATTTTCTCATCTGTAAAATAAAGACAAAATGAATCTATCTCACAAGAGTTTGAGGATCAAATGGCTTACCCTAACCTTAAGTAGGCTTAAAACAGAGCCCGGGACAGGGTATGTGTTATAAAAATGAGGCAGGCCATGAGCAAAGCCTCGCACTTCCCATGCTCTTTTGCACTGTGATTTTGCCACTCCCTTGTGGAGAGGTGGCGTCTGTGCTCCCTTTCGTCAGATCTAGTTTTGCCCTATTACCTGTTCTAACAAACAGAATGTGGTCGCAGAGAGATGTGCAACTTCTAAGGCCATGTCTTAAGAGATCTCCAGCTTCTATCTTCACCTCTTAGAACCACACTTTTTGGAACCAGGCCTTCATGCCGTGAGGAAGCCAATCAGTCATGAGGAGGCCCGAGGTGACTGTCATCAGTAAGGGCAAGTAGGCAGGGACTGAAGGGCAATGAGGAGACTGTTAACGGAGGCTTGAAAGGCAATGAAAAAATTTGTTATTGGGATTTTGAGAAAAGGAGGCCTGTGTTGTGTAATAGTGTTACATTTGGCAACATTTTCCCTATAGTAAGGTATGAGATAGAAAAATGTTCTCAATAAGTGTGTGGATCTGGCAAAGGGGGATTCCAGAAAAAATGTTGAAAGTATTGACCAGTCTTCTTTTAGCTGCCTATGATGGTCTAAAGAAGAAAATGTTCAACATGCAAGCAGAATTTAGAGAAAATATTCTCAAACTAGCACTTGCATGTTGAGTAAATAAAGCTGTTTTTTTTTTCCAGCTCCTCCATGGAGTAAAAGAATCTTAAAGTAAAGGTAAACCTGAGGGGAAAGAGCAAATCTAGGGCAATGCCACTAAAACATGGCCTCAGGGTTAAGACCAAGTAAAGGAGATGGCTGAAACATTCTTTCTTGAGTCCTCAGAAAGACATAAGAAGGTGCCTTATGGAGCCCATCAGCTAGACAACAGGACTTAAAAGACTGTTAAAAGTGTTGTGATACAGTATCTTGACTGCAACCTAAAATAGAGAAACATCTTTCTTGTAAATATCTGTGGGCATGTTATTTGTCTAGTAGTGCAAACCCCAATATAATTCATAAAAACCAACACAGTTCTAAAGAGAACTGTACTAATGGAGGGTGACACTAGCTTGAATTAGAGAGACAAATATCTTAAAATAAAGAAAGACCTCTGGGTCCCAAGATTCTATAAATAAGGGGTAAGCAGAGGGGGCTATTCAACCATGTGAATAGGTAATTTTTAAAAATTTGCATTTTTTTTATTTGAAAGATGTGGGGCACAATTCAGGATTAGGTATGCAAGTAGTCATGATATAGGTAAAGTTTGGGCTTTCCTCTGGTCCCCATTTCACTGGTTTAAATCAGGTACCCTTATGATGTTATGTGCCCCACCCCCAGCCCCGACAACCCATTACAGCCAATGCCTTTCTTATAGAATTATGGTAAATGTTCAGGGTCTGCTTATGAGTGAGAACATGTGGTGTTATTTTTTTGTTTCATTGAGTTTTATAGATTCTAAATCCGTCCAAGTTTGCTGCAAGGTCCTTGTGTTTGTCCTTCTTTATGGCTGCACAGTATTCCATCGTGTATATATGTACCACACTTTTTAAATCCAGTCCAATTTTGATGGGCAGCATGGTTGGTTCCATGTTTTTGCTATTGTGAATAGTGCTGCAATAAAAATGCATGTGCAGGTATCTTTTTGGTAGAATGATTTGAGTTCCTCTGGGTATATTCCCAGTAGGGGAAATGCTGGGTCATATGGAAGGTCAGTTTCTAGTTCTTTTAAAAATCACCACACTGTTTTACATAGAAGATGAACTAGTTGCATTCCCACCAGCAGTGTAAAAGTTTTCTTTTTTCTCTGCATTCTCACCAGCATCTGTTGTTTTGTGTTTTATTTATGATATGGCCATTCTTACTGGGGTTAGGTTTTGATTTGCATTTCTCTGATGATTAATGAGGCTGAGCACTTTTTCCTGGGTCTATTGGCTGCCCATATGTCTTCTTTTGAGAAGTGAAAGAATAGGCCATTTCTAATGGAAAAGAAAATCAGTCACTCAGCAGGCAAAATTTAGAGTTAAAAGAGCAGAGTCAAAGCTGCTGAAAATGACTTTTAGAAGCAAAATAGATCTTAATCAATATATTCTCTGCCCATAAAGCAGGAAGAATTGGTAACATATGCACAGAATTTCAGAATTGCTATGGACCAGCGACTACTATGAGCCTCCCCAGTCATCCTGTACTGTTCTCTTTGTTTTATGTTGAGTGTGGAAGGCAGAATGATTGTCTTTTTGGTTCACAGGACTTTTCACCGAGGAATTACATCTGAGACACTGAACCCAGTCATTCAATCTTCAACCTTGAGACTGTGCCTGGTGTCATAATGGGATGGAAATGTTAGTGGTCTTTGGAAGAAATACTTGTAGTCTGCATGTCAGAGGAATGTGAGTTATGATCATAGAGTGGGCTGTGCTGGATCTTGTTTCTAATAATAGCCATGGAAATGCCTCTCATTCCTGCCTATCCTTTTGCAAAGTGACCCTGAAGGATATCTATAATAGTGACAAACCCGAAGCAACCTAAATATCCAGCTGCAGGAGCTGAAAAAAATCATGGTACAGTACCTTAAAATAATGTCATAGTAGAATATTTAATATCACAGAGTGAGTGATGTTCATAATACATTTTTTAATGAAAAAAGGCAGAGTGAAAAGTAAACCTGTCATATTATACATATGTATACATGCATGTTATATATTTATACACACACAAAAGAATGCATAAGCATAGAAAAATAACTGGAAAGATAAAACCTCAAACGTGAAAATTATTATCTCTAAAGTGGAATGAAATTAGCTCTAGAGTGGGCTGTAATTTTTGTCTGCTCTTAGCTTATTTGTACTTTGTAAAAATGAACACTTGTAACTTTGGGGGTATATTTTAATTAGCTTTTTAATAATACTATGTACGTGTGCACACACGTAGCACCCTGATGCTGTGCCTCCTAGATTCTTGGATCTCAAGGCTCAGCCTCTTTCTAATGAAAGGTCTAAGGCCTCAAGTGTGCAGCTTCTTATCGCTGAGCCTCAGTTTCCTCATTTTCAGTGCTGGACTGGTTACGTGACATTTTTAACATATGAGATGTGCTGGGAAAGAGATGTGCAATTTCCGGGGCTGGATCTCAAGAGGGCTACAGCTTTTATCTATATCTCTTGAAATGTTGACCTTGGCAACCAGTCTCCATACTTGAGGAGGCAAAACCGCCATGTGGAGAGAAGGCGCATAGAGAAGGGAAGCTTCCAAACCGTGTTTCACTGGAGCACTCAGACAGCATCCAATACCAACAACTCACCATGTGAGTGAGGCCATTCCAGAATTTCTGGTTTTCCTGGTGCCTCCTTCAGTATTACATAAAGCAGAGTCAAATCACAAAAAGAGAGAAAAAACAAACTGTTTTTTTTGAGCAACTAAATTTTGGTATGATTTATTATGCAACCATAGATAACCAAAACAATGAATGCTTATTATTATCATTGTGTTCATAACTTTTTAAATAATCCCATGGCACTTTCCTTTTCCTTGCCTTGGCTTAGATTTTAGACCTACACTGATTTCAGTGGAGAAATGGGAGCTCAGTATTTGCCGCCGTCACTCACTCCGTTTGCAGTGAAGCAACTCTGCAAATCACCTCTTACACAGTCTGCCAGAACCCAAATAGAGTCACAGATTGGGAGAGGCAAAGATGACACAAATACCTGTCAAAGGAGATGATGAAGTTTAACAAGGATGAATGCAAGGCCCTGAATTTATATTAAAATCCCAGCTGCCCAAGGACATGTGGCATAGCAGAAAAACACGTTCAAGAATCTCACCTCCGCCCTTTTTTGGGCATTAAGCTTGTAAGTATTGCAAGAGTGATGAAGCTGCCAAACAATCTGTAGACTATATTAGTTTAGAAGTAAAGCACTCAGAATAAAGAAGTTTGTATGCTTACTCTAATGGGGTCAAAACACACGTAAAATATTCAGTTTTGTCCAAGGCACTTAAAAAGCAAGCAAAATGGATCAACTGGGATAAATTTAGGGGATAGTGATAAGACAGTTTGCAGAACTCAAGAAGACAGATATTGCTCTCAAATAAACAAATACCTTGACTCAATGAATGTATAGAACCATAGATAAATGACTGAGTAAACAAGTTTCAAAAAATTGAAAATATCGATGCTGTCTTGATTTTAGCCACTCAATTAGCAGATACTACTAAACAAATAATGGATTTCCAGCATGCTTCTAAGCACTGCAAATGAAGTGATGAATTCTCTGCCATCTTGTAGCTTATATTTTTTATAAAACCAAGAAAACTAACAAGATAACTTGAGAGAGTAATATGTTGTGAAGCAAGTAAATAAAAGTGATAAGGTATAAAGTCTCTGTGGGATCAAAAAAATCATTAGTTTGGTTATTCAAAGAAGGATTCTCTAAGGAAATGGCATCTGAAACAAGACAAAAATTAAAACAAAATAATTGGGAAGTATCTTTCTAGGCAGTAGGAACAGAAAGTGGAAAGATCCCAAGCAGAGACAAGTTGACATGTTTAAAAAAAAAATTAAGCAGGAGAAAAACCCAGTGGCTGGTTTGTAATGAGACAGTAAGATGAGCTGAGATTGATGAGATGGACATGTCTCTCTGAATGTAAATATTGTTCCATTCGCCAAAGTATCTTTTCCCCTGCCATGTTTTGGGCCTTGAAGTCAGGTGTGGGACTTGACTAGTATGATTATTGTACACAGAGGATATAAGGACAGGGACTACAGGAGCAACCATAGGACATTCCAGTCCCCACAGGAGCCATCTTCAGTTCTCTAGAAGGCTGGCATGTGGAATTTGGAGAGTGGTCATGGTCTTTGTGTCCACAAGAGGTGGCATTATGATCTGAGTTGGTGGAAGCTATAGGGGGTCTTTCAGCTCAGCAAAGGGCAGAGGTTGCTAACATATCTGTATTCAGTGACAGAATTTGTGTAGGTAAGTAATGTATTTGTCATCACAGGGAAGTTCCTCTCCCCAATGTCTAGGGCTAGGCACTGCCTTGAGGTTATGGCAGATAGAAATTATATAATTGGTGTTAGACTGGAATAAGTGTTTCCCAAAGGGCAGGGCACATACCACAGTTGGTAATGGTAGTTGTCGCACAGGTGTGCCATTAAGTATCATCAAATCAAGCAGCAAAAAGTTTATTCCTTTTCAATTTTCTTCCAATTATTCCAATTTCTTCAAAGAGAACATCTCATTGCTTTTTAATACCCAGCACTTGCTTGTATCTTTTGTGTAAAAAGGGAGGTAAGTTCTTAAATGTAGATGTCTTTGAGGTAATTGTATTTTGCATGTCTTGTAAACATCCTTTTGCTCTCAAATTTATTTATGTGTTTAAGGTAAGTTATGTGAGATATGCATCTATGGCATTAATATACAGATAATTTTAATAAATACATTATTAAATAATTATATTTATTCAACAAAAATGCCATGTATATATGCACAAATGGGGTATGTTGTGGACTGTAACAATGGAAAAAATAATTATTATAGTAGTCAGCAAATAATTGGTATTTGAAACCCCTGATTAAGCCTTAAAGTCTTTCCCAATCCTAGCTTTTTAAATTTCAGGGAATAAAAATGGACTCGAACAGTTTTACTGATTTTCTAGAACAAAGACAATGCTTTTCAAAAAAGTAGAAGCTGGGATTCAGTTATGTGAGTTTAGTTGGGTGGGAGAGTGACCTCTAAGGACTTTTAGCCCCATCCATAGCCATATCAGTTGCAAGGTTCAGAAAACTCAATTTCAATTGTGGCAGTTACTTTTACGTGTTAACCTGCTCAAATTATAGTAACCAGCTTTGGGTCAAATACTAGCCTGGATGTTGCTGTAAAGGTATTTTTTGGGTATGATTAGCATCTAATGGTAGTTGACTTTAAGGAAAGCAGATTATTCTTCATAATGCGAGTGGGCCTCATCCAATCAGTTGAAGGCCTAAAGAGCAAAGTCTGGTTTTCTGAAAAAGAAAAAAATCTGGCTTTAGACTGCACTATAGAAATTCTGCCTGAGTTTCCAGACTGTGGACAAAAGATTGTTAGCATTAATTTTATATCAATTTTTAGATAGAAGCTTGCACTGTGGATTTTAGACTTGAAATCTACACAGGTCACAGTCATGTAAGTCAATTCACACTCCTGGAGATCCCTGACTAATATTCCAACTCAAACTATCTTATTTATACTCAAACAGCATCACAAATAGTAACAAAAAGCTTAGAGCTTAAAACAAATGTATTGTTTTATACCAACAACACAGAGGTGGACATCAGGCAATATTTGGTCCAGGGACTAAAATAAGAGCATACATATTCATTTGTACCCATTTCTTGCCTCCAATTTGTTATTATAGATTCGTCATCATGGTCTACAAGGTGTCCCTTGGCAGTTAACCAGGCTTACACTTTTTCCTAGTCCAAGCACAAAAGTAATGATAGTGTCTCACTCCCAATAATTCAAACAACTATCATGGTCCTGAATACCTTTGACCTCAATCATATGCCCACTTTTAAACTAATTGTTGTGGTCAGAGAATGAGACACGTTGATTTTCTCACCCATGGGTCTGAAGGTAGAGTAAATAGGCTCCTCTCCCCACAAAATGCATTCTAGATATCATTATCAGAATAGGATGAGAGGATTTTGGACGGAAAAACCAGAGCTCCATTACACCAGCAGTTCTCAAACATTAATGTGCAAGAGAACCACTTGAGGATTGGTTAAAACAACAATTCCGATTCATTAGGTCTGGGATGGGGGGCTTGGAATTCTGCATCTGTAACAAACTCCAAGTGATTCTCATATTGCTGGTCTATGGTGTCCACAGTTTGAATACTGAGACATAATACCACATATACCAGAGGCTGGCTGATAACTATTCCTAATTACAGTAAGTGATCAGACCCAGGTTGGGGGGAGGTATCGATTTTCTGCCTCAACACAGCATTTTACCAGCATTACTCATCACTGTGATAGGGGCTTGGTTTTTACATCTCGAGGGAGCCCATCTCTACCTTGCCTGCTGGAGGCATGGATGGAAGGTGGTCAGATACACACATCATGTAGCGTGAGTCCCTGGGGCTGCTCAGTCCTGCTCAGGTTAAGTGAGGAAAGATAAAGATGTTCCTGTTACCTAGATGCCTTTGTGTGGAAGTCTGCCTTCCTTGAGATTTACACAATTCACGGAATGGATCAGAGAAACAGCCCAGAGCTGCTGTTTGTATTCTATGAGTGAGATTCACTGGAGAAAACCAGAGGTCAAGGTAGAGTCATATAATTTCATGGTTGAAGACTTTAGCCCATACTGCATACTTTTCAGATAAGGTGTTTATTGCTGTAGGGGAAATTTGAACTTTGTGGGACAAAGGAGACCAAAGTCTTTTACTTTTTAAATACCATGTTAGTCTTTCAGCCAAAAACTTACAGTCAGGCTGCTGTGTCTGGGTTCTAAAGAGTGCAGGATTTGGGAGGTATTGACATGAGAGAATCATTGAGCCTTATAGAAAATGTCTACAATTGGATCAAATGTTCCAAGATGTGTGCCACACAGTCAATAGCCCATTGCATCAGGATTTTAGCTATAACAAGGAATAGTTATGATTTTGCCATTAGGGGAATTGGATTAATCTTTTCATGGTTGATCTAATTCTCAATAATTGACCACAGTGATTGTCAAGCAAGTAAATAAAGCAACATGCAAAAAGTTTCAATATTCTTTTTCTTTTCTTTCTGCTTTTTTAGAGGGGTGTAGCGGTACAATTATTGTTCACCATAACCACAGACTCCTGGGCTCAAGAGATCCTCCTGCCTCAGCCTTCCAAGTAGCTGGGAATACAGGTGTGAACCATTATGCCCAGCTATTTTTTTTTTTTTTAGAGATAAAGTCACTATATTGCCCATTGCCCAGGCTGGTCTGAACTCTTGGCCTCAAGTGATCCTTCCATCCTGGCCTCCCAAAGCATTGGGATTATAGGCATGAGCCACCACACCTGGCATCAGTGTTCTTTAAGAAGTGGTAATTTAGGTTATAGGATCCTGATTTGGCTTTTCATAGTAGGTTTTTTTGTCACATTTTACAGAAAGATAAAATGGAGCACAGCCAGGCAAAGGAACCACCATCTAGGGGTAGGGGAGACAGTTCAAACTATATATCCCACCTTCCTGGTACATGTAAAATCAACATTCCTTGGAAAAATGCCTTTTAAATAATAGGGGCTTATTTCTAAAGTATTTTACTCAATTTCATTTAATCATTTGATTTTAAAGTTTATCCATGTTTTCATGTATTGATTTCCAAGATGAAATAAAATCTACAAAGGAAAGCATAATTAGTCAAGAACATGTGGGTGTTTTTCTTGTTTGAATGTACTTTCCAAAAGGACAGAAAAGATATGTCTTTGTCAACATCGATATTTACCACCCACCACAGTACCTGGCCCATAGGAGACATTGGTTATATTGTTAAGTGAGTGATATAATAGACAATTGGGTTAAAATATTTAGAAAGACATATTTTTTTCCTTTCACAGAGTTTGGTTTCTGATGCAAAAGGTAGTATTGTGTGGCGGTATAAGAGTGTATAAGGTAGTATAGAAGCGGAGGTATAAAGTACCTGATGTATTTCAAATCAGGCAAAGATTTTGGGTCAAATAAAGTCATGAAATTTATGGTGGGGAATGGTGAGAGGTAAGTGTGAAAAGGAAGGTGGGACCAGCCTATGATGGGTATTTGTCACATCCTTTCATTTGTTTATGGCAATCTGTAATTCAAATTGGTTTAAACAGAAAAGGAGTAATACTGGCACATGCTACTGAAAAGTTCAGAGCATGTGGGTTCAGGCATGGCTAGATCTAGGTATCCAAATGAAGTCATCAGGAATCTGCCTCGTTATCTATATTGGCACATCTTCTTCAAAGTTGTTTTCATTTTCATTCAGGCTGTCTGTCAGAGGTGTAAAGGCGAGCACTGGTAGCCACAAGCTGAAATATTCCTTGTCAAGGAAGTCCAGGGGAAAACACTTTTTACTCAAAGTTGGAAGAAAACACCAGAATCTGATGCTCATTAGCTTCAATTTAAACTGAAGTTAGTCCTCATCCCACTTTTAGTTAATCAGTGTTAGCTCCAGGAGTATGGTGTTCGCTTCGACCGGTCCCACTTGCCTTCTAACCCTTGTGCCCTGGAAGTGTGATTGTCACACCCAAATGGCATAAAGTTTGGGAGAAGTAGATATCTTAAAGAAAAGCTAGATCAAATGGAAAAAGCACCAAGAAAAAAATCATAGCATGCTGTGTGATCCCATTTCTATAAACTTCTACAAAATGCGAACTAATCTATTGGGACAGAAAGCAGATCAGTGGCTGCCTGTGGATGGAAGAAAAAGTAGGGAAGATGAATTACAAAGGGACAAAAGGAAACTTCTGAGGCAATAGATATTTTTGTTCACTTGAATGTTTCTTGGCTATATCTATATATCAAAATTCTTAAAATTATGTCCTTTAAATATATACAGTTTATTATACACCATTTATATTTCAGTAGGATGATGGGCAGACAAAAAGTTTCCTATGATCGGATGCCACAAAGCAACAAGCAGTTGGCATTAATTTTCAATCAAACAAGTAAAAAAATTAGGGCCTTTAGGATCATTATGGGAACTACTTGGAGAAAATGTTGGAATGACAATGGTTAGGGTAGACACAAGAAGATCTGTTAAGAGGCAAACTGGGTGTGACACCTTATGGTTCTTTCAGTCCATCTTTACTTGAGGTTTTGCTGCGACAGGCACCTTTGTGCAGCTGGAACCTGACAGCACCTCACCTCACATCTGTCACATCCTTCATGTCATCCCTCATTTTCTGCCCTACACTTTTTTTCTCTTTTTCTTTTTTCTTTAAATACAGTGTCTTTCTCTTTCACCAAAGCTGGAGTGCAGTGGTGCAATCATAGTTTACTGCAGCCTCGAACTCCTGGGTTCAAGTGATCCGCCCACCTCAACCTTCTGAGGAGCTGGGACCACAGGCAAATACCACCATGCATGGCTAATTTTTTTTTATTTATATCGTTTTATTTTGTAGGGATGGGGACTCACTATGTTGTCCAGGATGGTCTCCATTTCCTGGCCTCATGTGATCCTCCCTCCTCAGCTTCCTAAATTGCTGGGATTGCAGGCATGAGTCATCATGACCAGCTTTTCCTGCACCATTTATGTAGCCAAAGCTGGGAAACCTGCAGCATCTAACCTAGAAGAATGCCTACCCTAAAAGTATTAATGAGCTAATGTTCCAGGGGAAACAGAAGACAAATGACAAATGTTCTCATCTTGCCTCCTCTGAGTAGATAATTTCCTGTCTTCTCTAATCACCTCCTAGGAAATTTCCAGAAAAATCTAGCCCTTGTTGCCTGCAGTGATGACTAGCTCGATGGTTTCTCTCCTTTCCTCTTTTACTCTCCCTGGTCTTCTACTCCTGCTCCCTGAATCACTAACTACACTAAACTGTCTACATAAAAGTTACAATCTCTGATTTCTAGAGCTTTGGGAAACTCAGATAGAATGATAGGTTAATATGATAGTCTGAGAAGTTCTGAGAGCCCAAGCTATGGCAATGACAGTTTGAATGAAGAAATAAGGAAAGATTTATCCAAAGACAAATGTCAGGACATGATGATTAGACTTGAAGAGTATGGGAAACATATAGACCTAATTTACTCAGGAAATCGGTGGTACCCAGAGGAAACCCAATGATAGGAATGAGCATTTTATGCCCAAATATATATGGTATATGTATAAACATATTATGTAGATAGTTTATCATAGGAAGTGATTATATATACACAAATACAAAAAATATAAATATGCAAAATATACATAGTGTACACTTATATGTATCATGTAGTGTACTAGATGGTACTATATATAATGTATAAAATATGCATATACTATATATATAGTGTACATATAAATGTATTATATAGTGTACCACTCTCTAGATACATAGTATTAAAGGTATCTAGGACCCATGATTCTGAGGAGATAATGTTTCAGCTTTCTTGACATTTAAATTGTGGGAAAAATAATCTAACTTTTTTAATCAATATTTTTCATTTTGATATTGTGGGGTACAGTTTAGGGTTAGGTATACAAATATGCTTTGTTCAGGCACCCTTGTTGATAAGGGGTATCTCCCTGTCCCCAGACAGATATTGACTACCGTTAATCCCACCTCCCTTCCCCTCCCCGCTATAGTTTCCCACCACTGTGAGTCATTTTTTTTTCATAGTATTATGATGGATGTTCAAGGTCCGCTATATGAATGAGAAAATATGATACTCAGATCTTTGTTTCTGTGACACTCAGTATTATTGACTCTAGTTCCATCCAGGTTGCTGCAAAGTTCATGATTTTATTCTTTTTTATGACTGCATAGTATTCCATCGTGTATATGTACCAGTCCTCTTTTGATGGACAGTATGGTTTTAATCCAGTGCTCTTTTGATGGACAGTATGGTTGATTCCAGGTTCTTGCTTATTGTGAACAATGCTGCAATAAACATACGCGTGCAGGTATCCTTTTGATAGAGTGATTTGAGTTCTTCAGGGTATATTCCCAGTAGGGGGATTGCAGGGTCATTTGGGAGATTGATATTTAGAGCTTTTAGGAATCACCACACTATTTTCCACAGAGGTTGCACCAGTTTTCACTCCCACCAACAGTGTAGGAGTGTTCCCTTTTCACCACACCCTCTCCAGCAACTGTCATTTTTTGAATTATTGATAATTGCCATTCTGACTGGAGTTAGGTGGTATCTCAGTGTGGTTTTGATTTGCATCTCCCTGATGATTAGTGAGGTTGAACATTTCTTCAAGTGTCTGTTGGCTGCTCAGATGTCTTCCTTTGAGAAGTGTCTGTTCATATCTTTTGCCCATTTTATAATGGGATTGTTTGATTTTTTCTTTTCAGCACGTTTGAGTTCCTAGTAGATCCAAGATGTTAAACCTTTGTCAGACCTGGAGTTGGCAAATACTTTTTCCCAGTCTGTAAGCTGTCTCCCTGCTCTCTTGAAGGTTTCTTTGGCTTTGCAGAAGCTTGTCAGTTTAATGAGGTCCCACTTGTCCATTTTATCTCTTATGGCCTGTGAGTTTTGGGTTTTGTTCAGGAGTTGGATGCCAGTTCCAATTTCCATAAGGGTGTGTTCTTCATTTTCTAAGGTTCTTATGGTTTGAGGTTTTGCATTTAGGTCTCTGATCCATTTAGAGTTAATTTTTGTGTATGGGGACAGATAAGGGTCTTTTCTGAGTCTTCTGCATGTGATCAGCCAGTTTTCCCAGCACCAGTGGTAGGTGGTGGAGGCTTTGTCGAAAAGAAGTTGGTTGAGAAATTGAGGTTTAGATTCTGGAATCTCAATTCTATTCCATTGGTCTATATGCCTGTTTTTGTACAAATACAAAGCTGTTTTGATTATCATAGCTTTATAGCAAAGTTTGAAGTCTGGTAATATGATACCACCTACTTTGTTTTTTTTGTTGAGGATTGTTCTGGCTATTCTTGGTCATTTGTGTTTCCATATGAATTTCTGTATTGTTTTTTCTAGGCCTGAGAAGAATGTTGCTGGTAATTTGATGGGTATTGTATTAAATCTGCAGATTGCCTTAGGTAGGATGGACATCTTCACAATGTTGATTCTTCCAATCCATGAGCATGGGATATTTTTCCACTTGCTTGTATCATCTTTGATTTCTTTGAGCAGTGCTTTGCAGTTTTCATTGTAAAGGTTTTTCATGTCTCTGATTAGGAAGATGCCAAGGTATTTCATTTTTTGGTGGCTATTGTAAATGGAATCGTGGTTTTTATTTGGATTTCTGCCTGTTTATTATTGGTGCAAAGAAATGTGATCGTCTTTTGTACATTTATTTTATATCCTGAGACTTTGCCAAAGTCCTTTATCAGTATAAGGAGGTTTTTGACAGATTCTCTTGGGTTTTCAAGGTACACAATCATGTCATCTGCAAAGAGAGATATCTTGACTTCCTCTTTTCCTATTTGGATACCCCCGATTACCTTCTCTTGTCTGATTGCTCAAGCCAGGACTTCCAATACTATATTGAACAGGAGGGGCGAGAGTGGGCATCCTTGTCTGGTTTCAGTTTTCTGGGGAAAAGGTTTCAATTTTTGTCCATTTAGGAGTATGCTGGCTGTGGGTTTCTTGTAGATGGCTTTTACTACTTTGAGGTATGTTCCTTGTATGCCTAGCTGTTCGAGGGTTTTTATCAAGAAGGGGTGCTGAATTTTATCAAAAGCTTTTTCTGCATCTAATGATATA
>NW_007233383.1:19868-22292 GCF_000164805.1 Carlito syrichta | reverse complement strand
CGATCTTGTTGAGAATTTTAGCATCTATGTTCATCAAAGATATTGGCTTGTAGTTCTCTTTCTTTGTTGGGTCTTTACTTGGCTTGGGTATCAATGTGATGTTAACTTCGTGAAATGATTTGGGGAGAAGTCTTTCTTTCTCAATCGCCTGGAATACCTTCAGTAGGATTGGTATCAGCTCCCCCTTAAATGTCTTGTAGAATTCTGCTGGAAAGCCATCTGTACCCGGGCTTTTTTTTTTTTTGGTAGGTAGTTTTCTTATTACGTAGTCAATTTCCTTGATTGTTATTGGTCTATTTAAGGTCTCAATTTCTTCTTGTTTCAACCTAGGCAGGTTGTGTGATGTCAGAAAATCATCCATTTCCTTAAGGTTTTCAAGTTTGTTTCCATACAAGAGTACATAGTAGTCTCTAATGATCTTCAGGGTCAGACATGACTTCTTCTTTTGTGTTTCTGATTGTGTTTATTTGGACTTTTTCTCTCTTTTTCTTGGTCAGTCTAGCTAGGGAACCACTGATCTTGTTTATCCTTTTGAAGAACCAGCTTTTTGTTTCATTGATTTTTTTGTATTATCTTTTTGTCTTCTATGTCCTGGATTTGGGCTTTTATTTTGGTGATCTGGATTCTTCTGCTGAAATTAGAATTTTGGTGGTCTTGCTTTTCCAACTTCCTTAGGTGGCTTGTTAGGCTGTTAATTTGTGATCCTTCCATTTTCTTCATGTACGTTTTTAGGGATATAGATTTCCCTCTTACTACAGCTTTCATGGCATCCCAGAGAGTTTTGGTAAGATGTTTCTTCATTTTCATTTGTTTCCAGGTACCTTTTGTTCTGGTTTTTGTTTTTGTTTTTTTTTGAGTTGGAGTCTCACTCTGTCACCCAGACTGGAGTGCAGTGGCCGCTCCTGGCAATGGCAGCCTCAACCTTCTGGGCTCTGGTGATCCTTCTGCCTCAGCCTTCCAAGTAGCCAGAATTACAGGCATGTGCTACCACACCCAGTTGATTTTTTGATTTATTGTAGAGATGAGGTCTTGCTGCCCAGGTAGGTCTCGAACCTGCAGGCTCAGGCAATCCACTCACCTCAGCCTCCCAAAGGTGCAGGATTACAGGCTGAGTCACTGAGACCGGCTTCCAGGTACCTTTTAATCTCTGTTTTTATTTTATTGTTGACCCAGGAGTTGTTTAGCATCATGCTGTTTAGTGTCCATGTCTTTGTAGGTTTTGGGGGGGATCTTGTTCGTGTTAATGTTTGTTTTTATTCCACTGTGATCCGAGAAGCTACATAGTAAAATTTTGCTCCTTTTAAATTTGCTTATGCTTGATTTATGGCCAAGTATGTGGTCGATCTTAGAGTACGTTCCATGTGGTGATGAATAGAATGTATATTTTGTGGTCTTTGGATGGAGTATTCTGTAGGTATCAATTAAGTCCATTTGGTCAAGTGTCACATTGAGGTTTTGGATTTCGTTGCTGATTTTTTGTCTTGATGATCTGTCTAGGGTTGTGATTGGGGTATCGAAGTCCCCAGCTATGGTGATGTTGGAGTCGATATCTTTTTTTAGTTTACCCAGAAGCTGCTTTATGAAAGTTGGTGCTCCTATGTTGGGAGCATATGTGTTTAGGATGGATATTTCTTGTTGATGGATTGAACCTTTCATCATTATGTAGTGGCCTTCTGTATCTTTTTTGATTTTTGATAGCTTAAAGGGTATTTTGTGTGAGATTAAGATCACAACTCCTTCTTTCTTTTGTATTCCGTTCACCTGAAAATTTGTTTCCCATCCTCTTACTTTGAGTCTGTGAGTGTCCTTTCTGGTGAGGTGAGTCTCTTGAAGGCAATAAATTGTTGCCTGATGATATTTTCTCCATTTTGCCATTCTGTGTATTTTCAGTGGTGTATTTAGTCCATTCACATTCAAGCAGATTATTGAAATGTGAGGGTTGATCCCTATCATAATGTTCTTACAGAGTTGTTGTTCTTCCTGTTTGTGTGTTGTCTTTTCTTTTGGTTTTAGAGTTGGATCATGAGTGTTTTTAATCTTTTGCCTGTACTCTTGTGAAGAACGTTGTTGTTCTTTTTTCCTTTTCTTCAGAGATCAATACTTTCTTAAGTGTTTCTTGTAGAGGTGGTCTTGTGGCAGTGTAGGTTCTTAGGGATTGGATATCTGGGAAAGATTTCAATTCTCCCTCACTGATGAAGCTTGGTTTGGCTGGGTAGGTTATTCTCGGTTGGAATTGTTTATCTTTTAGTTTGAAGATAGGGCTCCAAGCTCTCCTAGCCTGGAGGGTTTCTGTAGATAAATCTTCTGCTATTCTTTTTTTTTTTTTTTTTTGAGTTGGAGTCTCACTCTGTCACCCAGACTGGAGTGCAGTGGCTGCTCCTGGCCACTGCAGCCTCGACCTTCTGGGCTCCAGTGATCCTTCCA
>NW_007233383.1:0-19848 GCF_000164805.1 Carlito syrichta | reverse complement strand
GTTCTTCCTGTTTGTGTGTTGTCTTTCTTTTGGTTTTAGAGTTGGATCACGTGTGTTTTTAATCTTTTGCCTATACTGTTGTGAAGAACATTGTTGTTCTTTTTTCCTTTTCTTCTGTGTTCAATGCTTTCTTAAGTGTTTCTTGTAGAGGTAGTCTGGTGGCAGCGTACGTTCTTATGGATTGGATATCTGGGAAATATTTCAATTCTCTCTTACTGATGAAGCTTAGCTTGGCTGGATAGGTTATTCTTGGTTGAAATTGTTTATCTTTTAGAACTTTGAAGATAGGACTCCAAGCTCTTCTAGCCTGGAGGGTTTCTGTAGGTAAATCTGCTGCTATTCTAATTGGTCTTCTCTGGTAGGTAGTCTGACCTTTTCCTCTTGCTGCCTTTAGGATTTTTTTCTTTTATACCTACTTTGTTTAGGCAAATTATTATGTGTCTGGGAGTTGATCTTCTCATTTGTTGTCTTGTAGGGGTTCTCTGAATCTCTTGTGTTTGAATTTTTGCGTCATTAATGAGATGAGGGAAGTTTTCTTGAATATTTCATGAAATATTTGTTCCAGTGTGGCCTCTGTTTCTCTCTCTGCCTCAGGAAGGCCAATTACTCTTAGGTTCGGTCTCTTGAAGTAATCATTCATTTCTTGAAGGTTTTTTTCAGTGTTTTTGAGCTTGTTTTCTGTGATTTTGACAGTTTGGGTTAGTTCTGTGTTTTGGTCTTTGAGCTCTGAGATTCTTTCTTGTGCTTGGCTAATTCTGCTTTCCATGCTTATTAGTTTGTGATTTATTTCCATCACAATATTCTTTACTGCTGTTATTTCTGACATCAGCTCCTTCCTATTTTCCTCTTGTCTCTCCTCAATTATTTTTATTCTCTCTATTAATGTCTTGATGTTTGGGTTTGTTCCATGTGACCAGTCATTTTGGGGGCTCTTCATTGTTTGTGTTCTGAAGTCTGTTTTCTCAGTGTCTGACCTCCCATGGGGTCTGTGTGAGACCTATGTTCTTCTTTTGGTTTTTCTTCATTTGTGTGGGTTTTCATTGTTGTTGTTGTTGTTTTCCCTTCCCTACTTTTTCCTTCCCTCCAAGTCACCATCTTCTTTAATTCTGTTATTCAGGGGTGGAGGGGTTGTTTTTACTTTTGTTTGTTCAATCTCCTATTCTTCTTTATGTATATCCTCTTACTTTGTTCAATTCTGGAGTTGCACTGTAGGTTGGGGGTGGTTCTTTTTGTAGTTTTGAGATTTACTTAAGGGGGGAGCTGTGATTCAAAATCTATCTGCAGGTCTGCCGACAGGTGTATGAATAATCTGAAACCCACTTCCCAGTGCCTTGGAATCTGTCTGTGCAGAGGGGTTGTAGGTTTACTCCCTGAAATAAAATGTGGTTAACAGAGGGAAGAGAATGGAGCAGGAGAGGGGAATGGAGAGAGAGAGGAGTAAGGGTGAAAACAGACGAGTGTACCAACAAATGAAGAGAAAGACAAAAATTGAAACATATAAAAACAATAGACCACGGCTACAAACTAACTAACTCCCATACAAAAAAACTAAAACATACAATGTTACTAATATAAAACCTTACCAACCTCCTTTTTGGTGTACTATTCCTCTCTCCAAAGATATTGTTTACAGAGAGAGCAAAAGAAGGGAAGAGAAGGAGGGAAAAAAAGGGAAGGGACAAAACAGAAGGAATAGAATCAAGTCAGTAGACTAATAGAACCAATCAAGCACACTGAGACTTTTCGCTTAAGTCGAATGTCCTTTCAGCTCTGATTTCTAACTGTCTTTTCAGGCTGGTAAGTTTTTCACAGTTAGGATCAGTTGCCCCTGGCCTGTTGGGAAGGGCAGTTCAGATCATCACTCAGTTCACGACTGCCCCATTCACCACTCAGATCTGGCCTGTGTCTGTCAGGCTTCCATTTTTCCCCTTTCAGTGTTGTTACCTTGAATCACCAGCAGGTGGTATTATCCCTCGCTCCAGATGGTCTTTATCTCAGCTGCTCGCTTCCCCCTAAGGGGAGGGAGATGTTGCCTCAAGGCATGCGGGAGGAGACCCATGGCCTGGCAGGATGTCACGGTGGTAGTAGACCTCAGCAGATCTTGCTTGCAGGGGCTTCAAGGTCTGACATCGTGGATCGTCTTAGGCACTGGCTGTGCGATGTGTAATGGCTGCCTTGGCAGCAGTGGCTGCAGCTCACCTCAGGCACTGACAGTGCGATATGGAATGACTGCCTCAGCGGTGGCAGCAGCGGGGCAGCAGCTCGCCTCAGTCACAGGTGGTCCAATATGTAATGGCTGCCTCAGAGGTGGCGGCGGCAGCAGTGACTACAGCTCGCCTCAGGCACTGGTGGTGTGATGTGGAATGGTTGCTGGCTGTGGTGGCAGTGGTGGTAGCAGAAGCCACAGTAGCTGCCAAGACCGCAGTGATACCTCAACGAAGTCTACAGCTGAGCTCTGTGTGAAGAGCAGGTTGCCGATGATGGGATCTGCAGCCTCCAGGGAGAGAACCAGAGTCTCTTTGAGTTCTCCTCGGTGGAGAGTCTCACAGACCGAGCTGCCCCATTGCCATCTTGCCGGAAATCACCCATACTCAAATAATCTAACTTTTAAAAAATGCTACAATAATGGCTTACCAATTATCCTAGGACATTAAACAAGCCACCTTTCAGACACTGAAAAGGAAGGTAACATGACGGTGATATTGAGGTGACACAGCAAAAATGGCTTGTCTTGGCACCATGTTATCTGTGTCCTCACATGGAAGATGCTAAGACCAGAGCCTGGAATCATCTGTTGGCTCTTTTATCCACAAGCGTGGTGGTTGATACTAGCTATTGGCTGGAGGCTTCCTCAAAACATGGCTGTGTTCCAAGGTTCTTGGAGGGAGGCAACAAGGCATGCAGTGTCATGCTATTGTTCGAGGCAGTCACAGAAGTCTATCCAAGTTCAAGTGAATGGATCATAGACTCCATATTTCCATATGAGTTTGTCAATATCACATTAATTTCTATTACTGCTGTAACAAACAAGTTACCAAATACTTAGCAACAAGCCTTTAATCCCATAGACAGTGCTACCTAGTAAAAATATAATGGAAGTCACATATGCAATTTTAAATTCTTAGTAGGCACATTTAAGAAGTAAAAAGAAATAGGTAAAATTAATTTTAATAACATATTTTGTTTAACCCAGAATATTCGAAATCTTATCATTTAAACATTAAATCAGTATTTAAAATATTGAGATACTGCACATTTTTGTATCATATCTTTAAAATTAACTGTATATTTTTTCACTTACTGCACATCTTAATTTGGACTAGTAGTAATCAGATCATGCAGCTATACAATGTACTTGAAGTTGTTCTGGTGGAAACCTCCAAAAATATCAATAATAGGTTAACATCGCACATACTATCAAATGTTAAAATCCTCCTCTCCCAGTGAGTTTTCTTTTTCAATTTTAGAGATAATTTATACAGCTTCTGTCTGAATTTGCATCTTCTACTCAATCGGGGATAAGGTTTGGGGAATAGCAGAAGGGATTGCAAAATATTGTAGGCTGACTTTAGACAAAGGGTCCTAGATCATTTGTTTTATGTTTGGTTACTGTTTCTACTACTTTTCTATATAATAACCTAAGGTACTGGGGATAGATAATTGGAGTAGAAGGTAGTGGATCAGTTCTGAACAACAAAATTTCACGCTTGCTTTCACCCTTTGATGCTGGTACTATATGGATCCCTGAAGAGGAGGCCCCCAGCAAGTTGGTTGATGGAAAAAGTTTGCCCTCATTGTCTCTGTGTCTCTTACCTCCTTTATCAACTTCTCTAGCTGCCCCAGGGGCTCTTGAATAACATCCATATAACTGATCCTACTCCAGGAGAAGATGAGTTCTAGATGGTCAGTCCTTTTTCACACTTACAACACAGAACATGTCTCCTTTTCCTGCAGGTTCTTCCTATTCTAGCTACTTGGATAATCCCAACTCCTCCTTCTTGACCTGACACTAATCTTATTCTCCTTGGGAAACCTTTTACAGTACCACTAATCTCTGTTTTTTATAATTTCAAATTTTCTTGTACATATTCTATCAGAGCCTTTTTACTATGATGGTTTATTCATCTCTTTATCTCCCTAATATAGTGTTACATTCTCCCAGGAAAAGACCACTCCACTTATCTCCTCATTCTTTGTGATTATCACAAGGCTTTTCTCAGAGTAGACACTCAGTCATGGGGGCTACTTTGGTTCACTGAATAAAGGAAAGTTAATTGGCCCATATGGGGGAATAAACGTGTGCCCTTGGCTTTTTCTATTCCCTGAGCTCTGAGAAGACAAGATTTGCATACTTTTGTTGTCCTGGGTCAAGAAAGCCATATACAGTTCAAAGTACTAAGGGTTGAATACAAGAATATTTGACAATATACCTCTTTAGTTAGATAAAGAGGACCTATTCATATACAGTGGGGAAAGAATCAATGAAGTCCCTGGCCCCTTTGCCTTTAACAATAGTCTTTCTGAGCACCAGAAAGAGAAAGCCTCTAAGAAGGTGATTAATGCAATCTCCTGCTGAGGACTTCAAATTGATCTTGGTAAAGAAAATGTCATTTCTCTGCCTGTCCCTTGACTTCAGAGAGAAAACATGGAAAGGAAAGTTTCAAACAGACTGAAGAGTATACAGAAGCTATTTTCAAAGAAGACAGAGGACACGGTAAGCCATCCTTGAGTAAAAACAAGTGGGTCCATACATACACTCAATAATAAAATTCATTTTCATTATTACATTGCTTCTACTTCACGTTGTCTTTTTTTGTTTTTTGCTTGTTATCATCCTTAAATGACACATTCGATTCTCCATGTGACACCCTGATCTCACAGGTTCTTGATCTCATACCTACAGTGATATTTCTTAATTTTAAAAATGTATTTATATTGCACATACTATTTGCCTGACACAGTCCTCAGTTTTGAGGAAGTGGGACTAAATCAGACATGGTCCCAGCCCCAAACAAGCGCATATTCTAGTGGGGGGATAAGAAACAAGACAGATGATAAAACATAAAACATAAATCTACAATGTACTGTCAGAAATACAGTAATAGAGATGCTTAGAAAGTATAATGGTGTATATAAATATATATATATATATGCTGCAATCATGTGGTATATCAGAGTCTGGGATTACAGCAGTGAAAGGAAAAGTCAGAGTCACTATTTTGAAAGATCCCTGTGCAATAAAAAATAAAATAAAATAAACCCAAACGAGCAGAACTTGGGTTTTTCAGATCTAAAGAGATAACAGTGTGGCTAGAGCTCAGTGGTCAAAGGGCAAAGAGGCATAAAATGAAGGCAGGGGCCACATCATGAAGTGACTTTGCAGGCTATGCTAAGCAGCTATGTTTTGTTTTGTTTTGTTTGCATCATGGGTTTTAGGTCAGACAGGAGCAAGATATGACTTATACTTTTGAAAGATCATTCTGGTTGCCATGTGGAGAATGAATTTGGAAAAGGAGTTGACTTTTAAAAAAAGTCAAGATTGGAAGTTGAGTGATCAGTTGGGAAGTTGTTGCAGAAGTCAGGTTAGGAAGTGATAGCAAAGATGGAGAAAGGAAGATGAGTTGAAGTATATTTTCCAGACATACAATGAGGCAGAAATAAGGAATAACATTTTAGGAGGAGGGGAAAACATGTAACAATATGAAAGCAAGAAACAGTGTTGTCCTCATTACTAGAAAGAGCATAATCACACCAGAAACATCACAATCACCACCATGATCATCACCATCATCTCTATCACCATGACAATCATTACCAGCATCATCACTGTCATACCACCATCACTATCACCCCCACCATTATCACCACCACCAGCATCCTCATCCTCGTGACCACCACTATCATTTCCACCACCACCACCACCACTATTATCATCACTGCCATAACCACCATGACGACCATTATTATCATCACCACCATCACCATCATCACTTTCACTACCATCATCACTATTGCCACTAAATCATCACTATCACTACCACCATCAGCATTATCATCATCTTCATTCTGAATACCATCATAATGAATAATAATCTGTATTTTTAGTTTATAGTGAATTTTCATCAGTAAACTCACTTGGATTTTTCAAGTTGGCTTATCAGTTTTGAGTTCTCAATTTATAACTACAATTGGTCTATATAAAACCTTTTTTCCCACCCCTGCATCCATTGTCACTAGATGTTCAGTTCCTAAATCTCTCCCCATTGCCTTTATCCTTTTGTGATTTTCTCTGTCTTCACGTGCCTTCCTTCCGAATTTCATTGCTTAGTAAGACATTCCCAAACTAGCCTGTATGGTCCCATAAGTTTAATCATACCTTTGGCTTCCTCTTATACCCTAGTCAGACCTTAAACTTGGGTCACTTTAATTATCCAATTTTCATGATTATGAACATCACAAATTATTGCAGAGATTAATCGCTACAATTTGACTCTCTTTGTTTTATTTTTTAGGAAATATATTTCATTTTTTAAATAATCTCCACTTCATTCAACCCAAGTCTCATTTCATCCCTTCTTTATTCAAGAGTTGGCTCAATGAAGACCTTTAACCCTACTTCAAGGAAAAGATAAAGAACACCTTAATATGGGTTCCTGTACGCTCTCTATTCAACAGCTTAAAATCTTTCTATGAATCATTCTTTTTATGACTTCAGTTTATCTTACATCCAACTGTGTCTTTTCTCGAAATTATCAATAACAGTTAATAACTAATTACTTGATTGTTACATGGATTGAATCTTTTGCTAAGAGTTCATGTGAGAGGGAGTTTCTTTCTGAAGGCTTTAAATTTTATTTTGACTGAATCTGGCATCTAGATAGCCTTTACCTTAATGATATTTCAGGCCACCACTATTTTATTCTTTCTATAGAAGATAGAATTTGAAGAGTTGATCACTCATTTCTAAGCTCTGAAGTGAATATAATTCTGCCATATTCCCTAGGAAATCCCTTGGCTTACCACACATAAAGAAGTAGGGTGGTCTTATGGTCAGGAATATATCTTTGTTAGGTCCCTCTGCATCTCTCCGTCTATACAAGGATGGTAACATCTCCCACATACAAAATGAGGACATCAGTTTGTTAAGTCACGGCAGTGTGATTTTAACTAGTAACAAAGAAAATACATTATTTTTCAAATGTCACAGAATGAACTCAACTCAATATTTATCAGAACACCAATTAAGACAAACTCTGACAGAGAGTTACTTAAAAGATACTGTCAATAATTTTGGAAATTTAAAAATATATTTCTAGAAAAAGCCAAGTAACTGGATTGCTGGGAACCTAGGTGATATTGTATAGATTTATGCAAAATTGCCTTATTAAAATTTTACTTTTGTAAGATAACTTTAGATTCTTTTGACAATTATTAAAAATTAGAAAGTGTAATTGAGATCATTGTTCTTGAGATTATATATGATCAGAACTTTGTGATAAGATCCTTTTTTATAAGTCCATCTTTGTGATAAGATCATCTGCACTTCTCTTGAAAAAAGTGGCTTGTTTTTATTTCATGGGTGTTGTGAATAATGGAAAAACAGTCAAGCCTTTCCGAGGATGCTAAAAGTCAAATATTTGTTTCATCTGTTTCTGGAATGCAGGTTATGACGGGGTGTGTTTTAACCTTGTGCTGCGTCCTATTGCATTCCTTTTTTCTTGTTTTCCTGTTAACTTTCACTCTTCTTTGGATTTGTACTCCTTTGTAGTGTTGCATGTACTGTGGGAAGCCACTGGGAATTTTTTCTGGGAAACATGGAGGTATAAATAAATGAAAAATATTCTTAGTTTCTAGTGTCACTGAAATTTTGCACCATTTTCTATGCTTTTGAAGAACATCAATAAAAAAAGTGGCAAAGGCAATCAGAACTATTTTGATCAGAGTCCATTTTTTTCTAGAACTATGAACCCACTTTTAGAATTTTGTTGGACTGTGTAAGTATGTTGATGATATCTAACTTAGAGATGAGAAAGACAAAGCAGGTTCTTGGGACTCTTCCTCTGGAGTTTTGTTTTTTCTTTCTTTGAAATTGACTGAAACTGTGCTCATACTAACAGGCAGGGATTAGATACCAAATATGTCTTAGCCAAAAAAAAAATTATGGATCAAAGAATGGCTTTGTACTGGTGAGCTGGACCCAGGCAGAAAGAAATAAAGTTCTGAATTATTAAAACAGTCTTCCAAAGCAAGATAGAATAGTTCAAACAAAAAACAACTGTATTGCTTCACCTCTGTTTGGGTCTCAGAAGGTGATGAACATCCCCAAATCTGAAGTAACAGCCTTAGAGGCATAAAGCAAAAAGGCAGCTGATTGTATTCTGATGGTGTAGAAAGGTCAGAACAGAAGTTGTGAACCCAGTTCAGAATTAGCGAATGCCATGACTGTCCATCCAGTTAGGATAATATCTTGGGATGCATCAATATTCCTTTTGTTCTTATCACACATCCTAGCCATGCTCTAGAGGAATCTCTAACATCTTCTTAGCTTTAAAGAGAGACATACCAAGTTCCATCAGGCTGTTAATGACATTTTCTTTTTATATTACATGCCCAATGTTTAAAGACTGCTGGTTGAATGAACCATAGTGGTGAGCTAAGGAGAACAAAAACAAGGTGTAATTGCAATGACGTCAAGTTGGTCCAATGACGTCATTCTGCATGACCAACTCAAATTCCCTTTAAAGTAGGAAACGGGGTTCTAAAATTGATTACGTACATAATGAGCACCAAACATTATTCCTGTACACAACAAAAAGAGGATCTGGGGCAGGATTGTCTGGGTATAAAGTCTAGTTTTGCCACTTTGTAACTTTGTGACTTTGACTAAGTTAATTACTCTCTTATTCTTCAGCACCATCATTTGCAGGAGGGAAATAACGATAATACCTGCTTCATTGGATTTACCTAGAGTTAAAAATGTAAGATAGAGGTATAATGGATATATAATTATATAGTGGGCAGTGCCTAGCGCATACTAAGCATGCAGTAAGTATCTCTTGCATAATACTGTGAAGAAACGTTGAGTTTCTTTCACAAATGAGTAACTGGGGCTTAGAGAGTTGACATGATGTGTTTGAGCTTTTTGCACAGCCTGTGTTATTGCCATTTTGCCTGCATATACAGATACTCACACACTCATTTATTACAGATGCTATTAATCCTTTGCTTGAACAACAGTGATGTTCCTGTCCTTGTGTCCTTATTATACAAACCTCTGAATCCTGGAAGGTTCTTCTTATACATGAAGGATTTTATTAATGTGCTAAAGATGTGTTTCTTTAACCCTCAAAACACCAACAAGTGTAAGTTTCTAGGAACCAACCTCAGAAGAAGAGGAGCTGGAGGAGTTAGTATTTCCAAGATTAGCTCTTCCTGGTTTTGGTGTGTGACTTACAGTATACAAATATGAAAACATCTAGAAGAAGTGATAGAGAAGCAGGAAGTGCAGACCCCAAAATGTGCCATAAAAGCCAGGTAGACTTAAGGGAATTCTTGAAAGATGAGGAACTGAGTGTAACAGAGAACCTGCAGAGTTAGGGCAAAGAGCAGAGTGCTGTGTGGCTTTGCAGAAATGGTTTAGCCTCTTTTCAATCTGGTAAAATGTAAATAAATCAATTTAAGCACTTAGAAAATAGACAGAATATGTTTAACCTATGCATTACAAAACTACTCCCATTTTACTTACTTTTATTCTTACATGGCTTGTCATAGCCTACATGAACAGTGCTCTGTCTGCACCTTGACACCTGCTCTACTATTCTGCCCTTCCCTCCCTAAACGCCACTTATGGGGTGTTTTTTTCAATGCTAAGCTCATTGTACTTCCGGGCCTGTGCATTTTTTCTTCCCTTCACCTTGAACCCTCTTTCTCTACACCGGATCTCAGCTAAAGACTGTCTCTGACAATTTGGTCCAGATACGCCACTCCCTTCCAAGTTTTGCTCAGTGATATTTCTTCATTTATTCTCTTCACTTACTCCTAAAAATTTGTAATTACTTATTTAGTTATTTGCTTGGTCATCAACAATCTTTTCAAGTAGAATGTGAAACCTATCAGGACAAAGTCATTTTACATTATAGTTCTCAAAGCCTGTCCGGCTCATATATAATAAGAATAATTAACATTTGTTGATTCCTTATAGACATGCATGATTTTAAGTGCTTTTCACATATTACTCAAATCCTCACCGTCAACCAAGGAAATTTATTATTATTATTATTACTGGCATTGCAATTCTTATTATTACTATTTTATAGATGAGTTAACAGACTCAGACTTGCCCAAAGCAAAACTGCTACTGAGCAGAAGGGCTGAAATTCTGACTGGAGAACTTTGGTTGCTGATCTGAGGCTCCTATCCACAATCTGCAGTCATATTCACAATCATCCTGATATTGAGAATGAGTGAATGAGTGCGTGAATAATTAGACCAGGAATAATTTGGTGTCCTAAGAGGCAGATGGTCTTTCCTGAGTTTCTTGTTGTTATGAACTGAATGCTTTTGTTCACTCAAAATTCATATGATGAAATCCTAATCTTCGATATATAGTATTAGAAAGTTGGGCCTGTGAGAGGTAATTAGGTCATGATGGTAGAACCCCCATGAATGGAATTAGTGCCCATATAAAAGATACCTCAGAGAGCTCTCTCACTCTCTTTCTACCATCTGAGGATACAGTGAGAAGTTGGCAGTCTGCAACCTGGAAGAGGGCACTCACCAGAACCTAATCATGCTGACACCTAATTTTGGATTTCCAGCCTCCAGAACTGTGGAAAATAAAATTCTGTGGTTTATAAGCCACCCTGTCTGCGGTACTTTATTATACCAACCCAAACTGAGGCAGCAGCCATATTTACCTGGGTTGGAAAAATTCATTAAACAGAGCTGGCCTGGGAAGGCTCAGGGACCAAGTGGTCCCAAGGCTTTGGGTCTTTTTACTTTCCTAAGACAGCGCACCCCCATAGCATACTGATTCATTAGGACCAAATCAACACCTTGTGATGGGACAGATTACAATTCCTGCAAAGAAGTTATTTTGTTGATGACTGGTTCCTCTGGGGCTTGACTATTTACAAAATTGTATTAGATTTCCCATATCCTCAATTCAGAGTCACCCTGGGAAATGCTCAGTCCTTGCTTATTATGATCTCAAGAAGTGCTGAAGTAGAGAGTCAGAAACTTTGGACTTCCAGCCTCCCCAGGCTTTCTTCTTTTTTTCCCTTTGCCTCTTAGATATTCTCGGAACACAATAGAATTCAAGGACCATGTGAGTTGTTGTGCCCATGTGTGGCAGGGTCAGCTTTATTACTTTATCACAATTCTTTCCTGAATGTCTCACAGAATACAAATCTGAACACTGTGAGTGGCCCCGGGAGGATTATCTCTTTTTACTTTCACATCTTGATAATCGTATTCCAATAGTGTCATCAATATTGATTATGTGTCTACTCTATGCATAATAATAATACTAATAACCTACATTTATACAGTCCCTATAAACCCTTACATTTGCAAAGAAGCTTGAAGGTCATCAACTCTAACATGGCCCTTTCTGCCCATTCCAGGCATTGATTTTATCTTATTCAGTCCTCAGAATCATGTGATGTAAGTCATTTTCTTAGTTCTAATTAAAGATGGAGAGGTAACAGCATTGACTAACTCAAGGTCACACAAGAATATATGACAAAGCTAGAACTCAAATAATTGTCCTTGTAAAGTGGCAGAAGATGACAGATCATCACCTGCTGACTCTACTTAGCACGTATTAGTTAGCTTGTATTATGTAACAAACCTTCTCAAAACTTAGTCACTTAAAATAGCAGGCTTTTATTGAACTCACAATACTGCGGATTGCCGAATTAGGCTGAGCTCAGTGGAGTGGTTTTTTGGGTCTTAGTCGAGCCCACTTGGGTATCTATTGTCAGCTACTGAGCCAGTTGGGACCTGGCTGACCTAGGATAAGCTCAGCTGATACGGTTCGTCTCTAATGGCTTCTCATTCCCAGAAGGCTAGCCTAGGGTTTTAAACCATGACTGGAAGAGTCCTGAGATAAGAAGAAAACTGCAAGACCTTTTGAGGTCTAGGCTCAGAACTGGAATAACATTGCTTCTGCTACATTCTACTCACCAAATCAAGCCACAAGGGCAACCCAGATTCAAGGAAAAGGGTACAGATTCCAACTCTCCATTAAGGGAGTTGCAAGGTCCTCCATTGAGAGGACATGGGAACAAGGAAGGGAAGCATTTGTGATCTTAAAAACAATCTACCACAAGATGTTACTTAAGTAAATAAGTAAATAAATGAATGAATTTTAATTTGTAAAGGACATAATTCTTACGCTCAAGATATTTGTATTCCAAAGATTACATTTTTAAATTGAAACATATAAAAATAGCTTACATATAATAATGTTTTAGTCTTTTCAAAGTGCTTTCATATCTCTTTTCTCCTTTCATCAAAGAGCAATCCAGAAATAAGGCAGAAGGGTTATTGCCATGTTCTGCCACATCTGAGAAAACTGAGATTCAGGGAACATCAGTGACAACCCAAACCCAAGTTGCAGTGCTAGCTATTTTATGATTATCTACTGTATAGAGCATGTTTCTGCTACATCCAACTCCCTCGTGTTGCATGAAGGATTTCTGAGTGCCATGGTGAGGAGGAAAGGATGTGGAACAGGCCTGTAAAACTCAAGCAACATTTGTATTGAACAGGCCTGTAAAATTCTAACAACATTTTAGTTGGACACTTGAGGAAGCTAAATCATAATCCCCGATTACTCACCCATGGAGTGATTTCAGAGTGGTTAATATGCTTTCAGTCCCTGATCTAAGTATTCCTAAGAATTCCTTCCATTATTTCAAATAGTTATTATTTATCAAGATTTATAAAATGCTTTAGGCCATGCACAAATATTATTCCATTTAATCTTCACAATTTAGGATTATTATCCACAATTCACTGATCTATAAGTCAGAACATCTGTGGTTGCAAGTAAAGAAATCTAACTTAAACTGATTTAAGCAAAAGAACAAAAGCAAAAGAATGTATTGGTTCATGTATTTAAAACACAGAGCGGTCATCTGGCTACAGTTGTGCCCTGGTGTTGTAAAAATTTCTCAATCCTCATTGCAAATCTGTTGTCTTAAGCATTGCTTTTGTTCATAGGTGAGGTCTTCCCTCATGACGGTAAAGACAGCTGCTACAAGCTTCTGTTTTATGAGGTAATAGCTTAGGGAAACCAACAAATTAAAGTAGCTTGCTTCCTAGCTTTAGCAAAATCCCTGGGAAGATCCTCATTGAACTGCCCTGAGTCATGTGTTCATACCATGGTGAAAGGCATGTAGAGCTTTGGTTGGTCAGAGTTGGTCATATGCCTGTCATTGGAGCAGGGGCAAGGTCCGCCCTTTGGAAACACATAAGAAATGATAATACAATGTGAAATTAGTCATTATAATAAGGGGGTACCAGAGGAAGGCAAGGATGCCAGGAAAAAAAGACAATAACAGATATCCACAATAGTCAACAATAAAAGAGAGATTTATATTAATAGAAGTGGTTTCTCTAAAATGGGCAAAGTACTTGGTGCATAGTTGAAAACTTCAAATTCTGCTTTGTACAGTAAACTTCATTGCCATTTTCCACAGCCCTTGATGGTGTCCTAATCATTTATTCAATAAAAACAAAAATACTAATAGTAATTGCGTGCATAATAATTATAGTAATACTGTTATAATAACTTTATGTCCATTTGCTTACATTAACTTATTTAATCTTCACATCAAACCTATTGAGTACTATTATCCTCCTTTCCAGATGAGAAAATAATAATTTTAAAAAGATATTCACAAAATACTTCTAAAGTCAGGAAATAGTGAATGTTCAAGCACCTGTCCACTCAGCAAGAGACATCTCTAAAGTTACCTGCTATGGTTTTTAAATGTATGAATCAATGTATTATGCCTACTGAAAACAGCCAAACTTAAAATGATTCCACTTATGTGATATTCTGGAAACAGCAAAATCATAAGGACAGAAAATAGATGAGGAATTGCCAGGGGCTGAGAAGAGGGAGAGAGGTTGATTACAAAGAAGCACAGAGGAATCTGGGGAGTGATGGAGTTTGGCATCTTGTTTGTGGTGCTTGTTACTCACTGATATATGTTTGTCAAAACTCACAGAACTATACACTAAAATTTAGTGTATGTAAATTGTACCTTAATAAAAAATGAAAAAATAAGCCATAGAGACTGATCATTCTCTTCTATAAATATGTTAGTATTTTAACTAGCATTTTAATATATTTACCAACAGACAAAATTCACCTGGTTGGAAAAATGCCTGTGGTTTCTTATTCTCTTCACATGTGGGGTTAAAGCCATCTACTTTAGATCCCACTGACCTTGGGTCAAATACTGACCTGGTCACCTTAGAGTGCCACCAGTGGGCAACTCACTTAACCTTTCTTAACCTTCAGTGTTCAAGCTACAAAATGGGGCTGTTAGTGTTTATATAACTAGGGTAATTGCCCAGAAAAATTCCATTATTGCTCTTGATAACAATTATCTTACTACAGTGTTAACACATAATGTATGATAATTAAAATGTAGTAATTATTGTGTTGTTGGTTCTGGACTTCCTTATCTTCAGATGGGTTTCTTATCCTTTCTTTTCTCTGTTTTACACTGTAATGGGGCTTCCCCTGTGTAGCTGCCTCTCCTAAGCTTCTATGACCGCTGGCTTCCTGCTGGGTTTGACCAATGGAATGCATTGACAGGGCCTTGAATAACAAGGGGGAAGGGAGAAACAAGGCATTTTTTCCCTTCTACTCTGTTCAGATGGATTCTAGGGCAGGAACTGTGTATCCTCCCTGGCTTCAGTTCTATCTCAGCAGACCTGCCATGGTGCTAGTGTCTGCTAAGTGTTCCTGGGCTCTGGTGGTACCACCTCTTTTCTTGATCTCTCTGGCCTTGAGTTGGCAGTAATTTCCTGCTGATGCTAATCTCTGGGTGCTATGGTTTGGATACGATTTGTTTGTTCCCACCAAGGCATGTGTTGAAATTTGATCCCCAATATGGCAGTGTGGGGCCTAGTGGGAGGTATTTGGGTTATCAGGGGTGAATCCTTCCTAAACGGCTTAGTGATATTCTTGAAATAGTGCGTGAGATCTCACTCTCAGGAGACTGGATTAGTTCTTGCAGGAATGGATCAGTTCCCAAGAGCATGGTTTGTGGTTTGTTATAAAGCCAGAATGCCCCTTGAATTTCCCCCTCTTACATATTTCCCTTTCCCCTTTGATTTTCTATACCATGTTGTGACAGGCACAAAAGTCCTCACTGGAAACCAGGTATGCCCTTGAACTTCTCAGTCTATAGAACGAAAAGCTAAACAGATCTCTTTTATTTATAAATTATCCATTCTCAGATATTCTATTTAGCAACAGAAAACAGGCTAAGACACTGGGCTACCACATTTTCCTGTGTTTGGTCTCAGCTCTTCTATGATCTGAAAAAATAATTCCTTCTATTACATTTCTCCTTTCTTAAACACTTGAAGTCGTTTTTACTTTTCTGCCCAGACTGATACAGTTGTCATCCCCAAGAGTTTTGTGAGGCTCAGTTTGAAAAGCATGGATCTGATTTCCAATTCCTAGTTTATTATGAATTCACTGTGTGGTCTTGGCTGAGGCAACAAATAGCACTGTTTTCCCAGTTGTAAACAAAGGTGTTCAGTGTGTTGATCACGAAGGCCTGCTATGGTGCTAGAAGCCTCTTACCAATTTTTTTCATCTTTAGTCTTAGTAACATATGTCTGACTTCTCTTCACCAGTAGCTTTTGATTTTGTTGTCTTCTGGGTAGCTGAGCCAATTACTCAGTGAGCTGGGCAGGATTCAGGTTGTGGAGAATGAGTGGACTGGCTAAGGAACGTGGAGGCAGCTTCCTCATCCCATCCCCTGAGGAGAACCAGACATTAGAGCATCCTTAGACCACACACATAAGGCCTATCCCTTCCTGCAGCCTGTGACCCATGCTTGGAGGAGTTGCTGGTTTCCGCACTTTTACACTGTAAGGCACACAGCCAGCAGTCCTGCTGGCGGCATGAACACCGCAAATTGAAAAAGCGTAGAAATGGGGATACTCACCTGTCTGAGTTAATTAAGATTTCAGCCTCCACCAGATGCTACTGTGACTGTGAAAAACAAAAGTCCCAGGCTACTACACTTCCTTGAGTTCTTCCTTCTCTTCATGTAGAGACTTTCCCCCAAGACTATAGTGAAAGGAGTACTGATTTCCAATCAGTTTTCACAGACCATTATTACAAGCAGTGACCACCACCGCTACCTATAATAATGGTAATATTGATAATAATAATTATTATTATTTTAATTTAGGGGACAGCGCAAATGTACTCCCCAAGTACTACAAATTATGCAGTCGAGTGTCCCACATTTGGGGAAATCGCAGGGGTCAGCACATCCAGAGTGCAATGGATAAGCCTTGCCCTGGGAAAACCACTTTCATGATCATGGTATTTCCCTCAGCTAAGTCTAATAATAAATATAATAGCCCTGCTTCCTGAATGTGTTCTATATTCTAGGCACCTGGTCAGACATATTTAAATTTAGCACCTCATTTATTCTTCAATACAATCTAACAGCTAAATCTCATGTTCCACATTTTCAAGCAGAAACCGATTTTAGAAGTTGTGTTACTGCTTAAATGCCTGTCACCTTATCAAAGAGAATTTTTCTCACCACTCTGTCTAAAATAACATGTATACACACACATACACTTTTACCTCATCTGCTTTATTTATCATCACAATTTTTATCACCACCAAACATTTTTTTTTAATTTTCTCTTGTCTGTCTTCCCTCACTAGAATGTAGATTATGTGAGGATAGTATCTGTTTTCTTCACTCTTTGTATCTTCAGCACTTAGAATAGTGCTTGACACATAGTGAGTACTCACTAAATATCTATTATATGAGGCCATTCAGTGAACCAACCACGTCCTTCATAGCATTTATTACTATATGGAATTGTTTTAATTATTTATGTCAACTGCTATTGCCAGTTCTCCTCCACTAGAATGTTAGATCTGAGAGAAGTCTTACCTCCTTTGCTCACTACCATATTCCTGGCATTTAAAACACTACCTCACACCCAGCAGGCATTTGGTTCATGTTTACATGGCCCTTGGTAAGAGCTGTAAAGAGCAGAACTGGATTTGAACCAGTTCTCCTGGACTCCCAATGCTCTGTTTTTGTCCTATATCTTCATCTTAGCCTTTGAGTCAGTTGCCTCAAAGCACCCTCTGAACATAAGTGAACAGGTGTGTGCTCAGTGTCCTTCCTGTCAGGAATCTATAGAGAATCTTTTTCTTATGTTTTGTCTTCTCTTCCACACCTCAGCATGCCACAGCAATGGGGCTCAGCTGGGGAGCCTGGTGACTTGGAATCACAGCCAACATCATCATTTTCCAGCTTTACAATGCCGAGAAGATCCTTGGAGGGACTGGCTGGAGTATATGGTTCAGAAGGACAGATCCAAGCACATCCTTGATTAAATAAGTGAGGAGAAGAGCTGTTAATTTATTCCAAATACAACTGAGCACCTTACTCAGTTGTAGACTCTATTCCAGGTGCTAGGGGTCAACTGGGGAATAAAATATAACATCGTCTCTGCTTTCATAGAGTTAAATTTCCAGCAACATACCTTACATACCAAAGCCGGGACCAAGGAGCAAGTTCATCTGCTTGCACTGTTCATGTTCATGCATTTCAGTATCATGTAGATGGGAGCACACAGGTACATTCTTTGGAAGCAAAAGTCAAACCTGAGACCCAGAAAGGCCAAAAAAGCATATTCAAGTTCACACAGTTAATCAGAGCCCAATGAAGGGTCATGAGTTGCCAGTCCAATCACACAGAGCTAGCACTGTAGATACGAGGCAGAACAAGACTGGCATGGTCCCTGCCCTCACAGAGAGGAACAATTCATTTCCCCTTGCTCTTCCTTTGTGCTCATCATACCAAAGCAATCCGTTTCAAAAATTCTGTCCTTCACAATCAGCAGCACAACTACTATTTGCTTCTTAATTGGAAGTGTTCATTTCTACCAGGTCAACTTTTCCAAGATGGAAGCCATACATTTCCAAGGCATCAAATGGCAAAATCTCATCTTTCCTCAAATAACTGCTATCAGGCTAGAATGACCTTTAAAAAGAAGAAAAGAGAAAAAAGAATATCAGCCCATTTACACTCAAAACTTTTTTTTACTGAAAATACCTTGATCTTGACAACATTAATTCAAAGAATGCTCTAGTCAATGCTGTTTTGCCCCATAAATTAGAGAAATAGGATCTCTTCTCAGGAAAAGAACTCTCTCTAGGGAATCTCTAACTCCAGTATTCCTCTTTTTTAAGTCTAAGTACTCTTTCATGGTCCTTCAGATCTCAGTTCAGGTTTGTCCTCAAATTAATGCAGTCCTCCCTTCTTGATTCCAGGACTTGTAGTCTATAACGGTATGCATCCACTTCTTGACACCCTAGAACCCCCTGTAAGTTGGGCAGGGTTCACTCTCCCGTTTTCCAGGTAGGGAACTGAGGATCACTGCAGTGAGGCTAATTCAAGGTAAAACCTCCAGGAAGCTGGACCCTGATTCCGACCCTGATTCTGACCCAACAAAAATGTTGGCTGTCCTCAAATCATCTGGCCTGAGCTTAATGAGGTTGATGATGCAGAGCCCCCTGTAAGCTCCATTTTGAATTAAACTTTTATTTTAAAATAATTGTAGATTCATATACAGTTGTAAAAAATAAAGAAAATTCCATAATATATTTCACCTACTTTCGTTCAATGGTAACATCTCGCACAATTATAGAACAATAACAAATCCACAATATTGACATTGCTACAATCAAGATATAGAGCATTTCCAACATCACAAAGATCCCTCATAATGCTTTATTTTATAGCCACACCAATTTTTCCCTCACTCCCACCTTAATCTCTAGCAACCACTAATCTGTTCTTTGATTCTATACAGTTTCATTTCAAGAAAGTGACACACACACACACACACACACACACACATATCACTCAGCATACTCTCTTGAGATTCATTCCCATTGTTATGTATATCAACAGTTCATTCTTTTTTATTGCTAAAGAGTATTCTATAATATGGGGCACCTCAATTTGTTTAACCATTCCACTGTTAAAGGACATCTGGGTCATTTCAAGTGTGACTAATATGAATAGAGTTGCCATAAACATACATGGACAGGTTTTTGTATGAATGTTAAGGTTTTATTTCTCTGGGATAAATACATAATGGTGAAATGGCTGGGTCATATGGTAATACTGCAAAAGTAATTTTCAGAGTGGTTCTACCATTTTACAATTTTTCCAGTTCCACCAGTAATGTATGAGGGGTTCAATTGCTCCACATCTTAATCAGAAATTAGTTTTATTGTGTTTTTTTTCAGTGTTGGTTATTCTTACAAGTATTTTGTAATATTCAATAATTTTAATTTCCATATTCTTTTTTTTTTTTTAAGATTTAAAAATATATTTGTAAAATTAGTATATACATTTAGAGGACTGTTTCCAGCATTAGATAGTATAGATGATTATCCAGGGTTACCAGAAATGGCCCAACACAAACTTTGGGCTGGGCCACATTCATTTTTTTTTTTTTTTTATAATCAGTATTTTTTATTATGGTTTTATGGGGTACAGTTAAGGGTTAGGTGTACAATGACGTTTCATTCAGGCACCCTGT